>NW_026060983.1:0-25808 GCF_929443795.1 Astur gentilis
TCTCGCCAGAGCCTTTTTCTGAAAAGGCAAACTTACGGCTCCTTCTCCCACAAGGAAGGTGCCAGCCCTGAAAGATCTTGCTGGTATTCACTATCCCTCTGCAGCCTATCCACAGGCACAACAGCTTTTGGGATCTCTGCTTTCCCAGAGGACTCAGCATGTCACGGTGCTCGCTCTCGGCAGAAGCTTTTTTCTGAAAAGGCAAACTTACGGCTCCTTCTCCCACAGGGAAGGTGCCAGCCCTGAAAACTAATGCAGTTTTTCACTATCCCCGCTGCAGCCTATCCACAGGCACAACAGCTTTGGGGATCTCTGCTTTCCCAGAGGACTCAGCATGTCACGGTGCTCGCTCTCGGCAGAAGCTTTTTTCTGAAAAGGCAAACTTACGGCTCCTTCTCCCACAGGGAAGGTGCCAGCCCTGAAAACTAATGCAGTTTTTCACTATCCCCGCTGCAGCCTATCCACAGGCACAACAGCTTTGGGGATCTCTGCTTTCCCAGAGACTCAGCATGTCACGGTGCTCGCTCCTCGGCAGAAGCTTTTTTCTGAAAAGGCAAACTTACGGCTCCTTCTCCCACAGGGAAGGTGCCAGCCCTGAAAACTAATGCAGTTTTTCACTATCCCTCTGCAGCCTATCCACAGGCACAACAGCTTTGGGGATCTCTGCTTTCCCAGAGACTCAGCATGTCACGGTGCTCACTCTCGCCAGAGCCTTTTTCTGAAAAGGCAAACTTACGGCTCCTTCTCCCACAAGGAAGGTGCCAGCCCTGAAAGATCTTGCTGGTATTCACTATCCCTCTGCAGCCTATCCACAGGCACAACAGCTTTTGGGATCTCTGCTTTCCCCAGAGACTCAGCATGTCACGGTGCTCGCTCCTCGGCAGAAGCTTTTTTCTGAAAAGGCAAACTTACGCCTCCTTCTCCCACAGGGAAGGTGCCAGCCCTGAAAACTAATGCAGTTTTTCACTATCCCTCTGCAGCCTATCCACAGGCACAACAGCTTTGGGGATCTCTGCTTTCCCAGAGACTCAGCATGTCCACGGTGCTCGCTCTCGGCAGAAGCTTTTTTCTGAAAAGGCAAACTTACGGCTCCTTCTCCCACAGGGAAGGTGCCAGCCCTGAAAACTAATGCAGTTTTTCACTATCCCTCTGCAGCCTATCCACAGGCACAACAGCTTTGGGGATCTCTGCTTTCCCAGAGACTCAGCATGTCACGGTGCTCGCTCTCGGCAGAAGCTTTTTTTCTGAAAAGGCAAACTTACGGCTCCCTTCTCCCACAGGGAAGGTGCCAGCCCTGAAAACTAATGCAGTTTTTCACTATCCCTCTGCAGCCTATCCACAGGCACAACAGCTTTGGGGATCTCTGCTTTTCCCAGAGACTCAGCATGTCACGGTGCTCGCTCTCGGCAGAAGCTTTTTTCTGAAAAGGCAAACTTACGGCTCCTTCTCCCGCAGGGAAGGTGCCAGCCCTGAAAACTAATGCAGTTTTTCACTATCCCCGCTGCAGCCTATCCACAGGCACAACAGCTTTTGGGATCTCTGCTTTCCCAGAGACTCAGCATGTCACGGTGCTCGCTCTCGGCAGAAGCTTTTTTCTGAAAAGGGCAAACTTACGGCTCCTTCTCCCACAGGGAAGGTGCCAGCCCTGAAAACTAATGCAGTTTTTCACTATCCCTCTGCAGCCTATCCACAGGCACAACAGCTTTGGGGATCTCTGCTTTCCCAGAGACTCAGCATGTCACGGTGCTCACTCTCGCCAGAGCCTTTTTCTGAAAAGGCAAACTTACGGCTCCTTCTCCCACAAGGAAGGTGCCAGCCCTGAAAGATCTTGCTGGTATTCACTATCCCTCTGCAGCCTATCCACAGGCACAACAGCTTTTGGGATCTCTGCTTTCCCAGAGACTCAGCATGTCACGGTGCTCGCTCCCGGCAGAAGCTTTTTTCTGAAAAGGCAAACTTACGGCTCCTTCTCCCACAGGGAAGGTGCCAGCCCTGAAAACTAATGCAGTTTTTCACTATCCCGCTGCAGCCTATCCACAGGCACAACAGCTTTGGGGATCTCTGCTTTCCCAGAGACTCAGCATGTCACGGTGCTCGCTCTCGGCAGAAGCTTTTTTCTGAAAAGGCAAAACTTACGGCTCCTTCTCCCACAGGGAAGGTGCCAGCCCTGAAAACTAATGCAGTTTTTCACTATCCCTCTGCAGCCTATCCACAGGCACAACAGCATTGGGGGATCTCTGCTTTCCCAGAGACTCAGCATGTCACGGTGCTCGCTCTCGCCAGAGCCTTTTTCTGAAAAGGCAAACTTACGGCTCCTTCTCCCCACAGGGAAGGTGCCAGCCCTGAAAACTAATGCAGTTTTTCACTATCCCTCTGCAGGCCTATCCACAGGCACAACAGCTTTGGGGATCTCTGCTTTCCCAGAGACTCAGCATGTCACGGTGCTCGCTCTCGGCAGAAGCTTTTTTCTGAAAAGGCAAACTTACGGCTCCTTCTCCCCGCAGGGAAGGTGCCAGCCCTGAAAACTAATGCAGTTTTTCACTATCCCTCTGCAGCCTATCCACAGGCACAACAGCTTTTGGGATCTCTGCTTTCCCCAGAGACTCAGCATGTCACGGTGCTCGCTCTCGGCAGAAGCTTTTTTCTGAAAAGGCAAACTTACGGCTCCTTCTCCCACAGGGAAGGTGCCAGCCCTGAAAACTAATGCAGTTTTTCACTATCCCTCTGCAGCCTATCCACAGGCACAACAGCTTTGGGGATCTCTGCTTTCCCAGAGACTCAGCATGTCACGGTGCTCACTCTCCGCCAGAGCCTTTTTCTGAAAAGGCAAACTTACGGCTCCTTCTCCCACAAGGAAGGTGCCAGCCCTGAAAGATCTTGCTGGTATTCACTATCCCTCTGCAGCCTATCCACAGGCACAACAGCTTTTGGGATCTCTGCTTTCCCCAGAGACTCAGCATGTCACGGTGCTCGCTCTCGGCAGAAGCTTTTTTCTGAAAAGGCAAACTTACGGCTCCTTCTCCCACAGGGAAGGTGCCAGCCCTGAAAACTAATGCAGTTTTTCACTATCCCCGCTGCAGAGCCTATCCACAGGCACAACAGCTTTGGGGATCTCTGCTTTCCCAGAGACTCAGCATGTCACGGTGCTCGCTCTCGGCAGAAGCTTTTTTCTGAAAAGGCAAAACTTACGGCTCCTTCTCCCACAGGGAAGGTGCCAGCCCTGAAAACTAATGCAGTTTTTTCACTATCCCTCTGCAGCCTATCCACAGGCACAACAGCTTTGGGGATCTCTGCTTTCCCAGAGACTCAGCATGTCACGGTGCTCGCTCTCGGCAGAAGCTTTTTTCTGAAAAGGCAAACTTACGGCTCCTTCTCCCACAGGGAAGGTGCCAGCCCCTGAAAAACTAATGCAGTTTTTCACTATCCCTCTGCAGCTATCCACAGGCACAACAGCTTTGGGGATCTCTGCTTTCCCAGAGACTCAGCATGTCACGGTGCTCGCTCTCGGCAGAAGCTTTTTTCTGAAAAGGCAAACTTACGGCTCCTTCTCCCACAGGGAAGGTGCCAGCCCTGAAAACTAATGCAGTTTTTCACTATCCCTCTGCAGCCTATCCACAGGCACAACAGCTTTGGGGATCTCTGCTTTCCCAGAGACTCAGCATGTCACGGTGCTCGCTCTCGGCAGAAGCTTTTTTCTGAAAAGGCAAACTTACGGCTCCTTCTCCCACAGGGAAGGTGCCAGCCCTGAAAACTAATGCAGTTTTTCACTATCCCTCTGCAGCCTATCCACAGGCACAACAGCTTTGGGGATCTCTGCTTTCCCAGAGACTCAGCATGTCACGGTGCTCGCTCTCGGCAGAAGCTTTTTTCTGAAAAGGCAAACTTACGGCTCCTTCTCCCACAGGGAAGGTGCCAGCCCTGAAAACTAATGCAGTTTTTCACTATCCCTCTGCAGCCTATCCACAGGCACAACAGCTTTGGGGATCTCTGCTTTCCCAGAGACTCAGCATGTCACGGTGCTCGCTCTCGGCAGAAGCTTTTTTCTGAAAAGGCAAACTTACGGCTCCTTCTCCCACAGGGAAGGTGCCAGCCCTGAAAACTAATGCAGTTTTTCACTATCCCTCTGCAGCCTATCCACAGGCACAACAGCTTTGGGGATCTCTGCTTTCCCAGAGACTCAGCATGTCACGGTGCTCGCTCTCGGCAGAAGCTTTTTTCTGAAAAGGCAAACTTACGGCTCCTTCTCCCACAGGGAAGGTGCCAGCCCTGAAAACTAATGCAGTTTTTCACTATCCCTCTGCAGCCTATCCACAGGCACAACAGCTTTGGGGATCTCTGCTTTCCCAGAGACTCAGCATGTCACGGTGCTCGCTCTCGGCAGAAGCTTTTTTCTGAAAAGGCAAACTTACGGCTCCTTCTCCCACAGGGAAGGTGCCAGCCCTGAAAACTAATGCAGTTTTTCACTATCCCTCTGCAGCCTATCCACAGGCACAACAGCTTTGGGGATCTCTGCTTTCCCAGAGACTCAGCATGTCACGGTGCTCGCTCTCGGCAGAAGCTTTTTTCTGAAAAGGCAAACTTACGGCTCCTTCTCCCACAGGGAAGGTGCCAGCCCTGAAAACTAATGCAGTTTTTCACTATCCCTCTGCAGCCTATCCACAGGCACAACAGCTTTGGGGATCTCTGCTTTCCCAGAGACTCAGCATGTCACGGTGCTCGCTCTCGGCAGAAGCTTTTTTCTGAAAAGGCAAACTTACGGCTCCTTCTCCCACAGGGAAGGTGCCAGCCCTGAAAACTAATGCAGTTTTTCACTATCCCTCTGCAGCCTATCCACAGGCACAACAGCTTTGGGGATCTCTGCTTTCCCAGAGACTCAGCATGTCACGGTGCTCGCTCTCGGCAGAAGCTTTTTTCTGAAAAGGCAAACTTACGGCTCCTTCTCCCACAGGGAAGGTGCCAGCCCTGAAAACTAATGCAGTTTTTCACTATCCCTCTGCAGCCTATCCACAGGCACAACAGCTTTGGGGATCTCTGCTTTCCCAGAGACTCAGCATGTCACGGTGCTCGCTCTCGGCAGAAGCTTTTTTCTGAAAAGGCAAACTTACGGCTCCTTCTCCCACAGGGAAGGTGCCAGCCCTGAAAACTAATGCAGTTTTTCACTATCCCTCTGCAGCCTATCCACAGGCACAACAGCTTTGGGGATCTCTGCTTTCCCAGAGACTCAGCATGTCACGGTGCTCGCTCTCGGCAGAAGCTTTTTTCTGAAAAGGCAAACTTACGGCTCCTTCTCCCACAGGGAAGGTGCCAGCCCTGAAAACTAATGCAGTTTTTCACTATCCCTCTGCAGCCTATCCACAGGCACAACAGCTTTGGGGATCTCTGCTTTCCCAGAGACTCAGCATGTCACGGTGCTCACTCTCGCCAGAGCCTTTTTCTGAAAAGGCAAACTTACGGCTCCTTCTCCCACAAGGAAGGTGCCAGCCCTGAAAGATCTTGCTGGTATTCACTATCCCTCTGCAGCCTATCCACAGGCACAACAGCTTTTGGGATCTCTGCTTTCCCAGAGACTCAGCATGTCACGGTGCTCGCTCTCGGCAGAAGCTTTTTTCTGAAAAGGCAAACTTACGGCTCCTTCTCCCACAGGGAAGGTGCCAGCCCTGAAAACTAATGCAGTTTTTCACTATCCCTCTGCAGCCTATCCACAGGCACAACAGCTTTGGGGATCTCTGCTTTCCCAGAGACTCAGCATGTCACGGTGCTCGCTCTCGGCAGAAGCTTTTTTCTGAAAAGGCAAACTTACGGCTCCTTCTCCCACAGGGAAGGTGCCAGCCCTGAAAACTAATGCAGTTTTTCACTATCCCTCTGCAGCCTATCCACAGGCACAACAGCTTTGGGGATCTCTGCTTTCCCAGAGACTCAGCATGTCACGGTGCTCGCTCTCGGCAGAAGCTTTTTTCTGAAAAGGCAAACTTACGGCTCCTTCTCCCACAGGGAAGGTGCCAGCCCTGAAAACTAATGCAGTTTTTCACTATCCCTCTGCAGCCTATCCACAGGCACAACAGCTTTGGGGATCTCTGCTTTCCCAGAGACTCAGCATGTCACGGTGCTCGCTCTCGGCAGAAGCTTTTTTCTGAAAAGGCAAACTTACGGCTCCTTCTCCCACAGGGAAGGTGCCAGCCCTGAAAACTAATGCAGTTTTTCACTATCCCTCTGCAGCCTATCCACAGGCACAACAGCTTTGGGGATCTCTGCTTTCCCAGAGACTCAGCATGTCACGGTGCTCACTCTCGGCAGAGCCTTTTTCTGAAAAGGCAAACTTACGGCTCCTTCTCCCACAAGGAAGGTGCCAGCCCTGAAAGATCTTGCTGGTATTCACTATCCCTCTGCAGCCTATCCACAGGCACAACAGCTTTTGGGATCTCTGCTTTCCCAGAGACTCAGCATGTCACGGTGCTCGCTCTCGGCAGAAGCTTTTTTCTGAAAAGGCAAACTTTCGGCTCCTTCTCCCACAGGGAAGGTGCCAGCCCTGAAAACTAATGCAGTTTTTCACTATCCCTCTGCAGCCTATCCACAGGCACAACAGCTTTTGGGATCTCTGCTTTCCCAGAGACTCAGCATGTCACGGTGCTCGCTCTCGGCAGAAGCTTTTTTCTGAAAAGGCAAACTTACGGCTCCTTCTCCCACAGGGAAGGTGCCAGCCCTGAAAACTAATGCAGTTTTTCACTATCCCTCTGCAGCCTATCCACAGGCACAACAGCTTTGGGGATCTCTGCTTTCCCAGAGACTCAGCATGTCACGGTGCTCACTCTCGCCAGAGCCTTTTTCTGAAAAGGCAAACTTACGGCTCCTTCTCCCACAAGGAAGGTGCCAGCCCTGAAAGATCTTGCTGGTATTCACTATCCCTCTGCAGCCTATCCACAGGCACAACAGCTTTTGGGATCTCTGCTTTCCCAGAGACTCAGCATGTCACGGTGCTCGCTCTCGGCAGAAGCTTTTTTCTGAAAAGGCAAACTTACGCCTCCTTCTCCCACAGGGAAGGTGCCAGCCCTGAAAACTAATGCAGTTTTTCACTATCCCTCTGCAGCCTATCCACAGGCACAACAGCTTTGGGGATCTCTGCTTTCCCAGAGACTCAGCATGTCACGGTGCTCGCTCTCGGCAGAAGCTTTTTTCTGAAAAGGCAAACTTACGGCTCCTTCTCCCACAGGGAAGGTGCCAGCCCTGAAAACTAATGCAGTTTTTCACTATCCCTCTGCAGCCTATCCACAGGCACAACAGCTTTGGGGATCTCTGCTTTCCCAGAGACTCAGCATGTCACGGTGCTCGCTCTCGGCAGAAGCTTTTTTCTGAAAAGGCAAACTTACGGCTCCTTCTCCCACAGGGAAGGTGCCAGCCCTGAAAACTAATGCAGTTTTTCACTATCCCTCTGCAGCCTATCCACAGGCACAACAGCTTTGGGGATCTCTGCTTTCCCAGAGACTCAGCATGTCACGGTGCTCGCTCTCGGCAGAAGCTTTTTTCTGAAAAGGCAAACTTACGGCTCCTTCTCCCGCAGGGAAGGTGCCAGCCCTGAAAACTAATGCAGTTTTTCACTATCCCGCTGCAGCCTATCCACAGGCACAACAGCTTTTGGGATCTCTGCTTTCCCAGAGACTCAGCATGTCACGGTGCTCGCTCTCGGCAGAAGCTTTTTTCTGAAAAGGCAAACTTACGGCTCCTTCTCCCACAGGGAAGGTGCCAGCCCTGAAAACTAATGCAGTTTTTCACTATCCCTCTGCAGCCTATCCACAGGCACAACAGCTTTGGGGATCTCTGCTTTCCCAGAGACTCAGCATGTCACGGTGCTCACTCTCGCCAGAGCCTTTTTCTGAAAAGGCAAACTTACGGCTCCTTCTCCCACAAGGAAGGTGCCAGCCCTGAAAGATCTTGCTGGTATTCACTATCCCTCTGCAGCCTATCCACAGGCACAACAGCTTTTGGGATCTCTGCTTTCCCAGAGACTCAGCATGTCACGGTGCTCGCTCTCGGCAGAAGCTTTTTTCTGAAAAGGCAAACTTACGGCTCCTTCTCCCACAGGGAAGGTGCCAGCCCTGAAAACTAATGCAGTTTTTCACTATCCCGCTGCAGCCTATCCACAGGCACAACAGCTTTGGGGATCTCTGCTTTCCCAGAGACTCAGCATGTCACGGTGCTCGCTCTCGGCAGAAGCTTTTTTCTGAAAAGGCAAACTTACGGCTCCTTCTCCCACAGGGAAGGTGCCAGCCCTGAAAACTAATGCAGTTTTTCACTATCCCTCTGCAGCCTATCCACAGGCACAACAGCTTTGGGGATCTCTGCTTTCCCAGAGACTCAGCATGTCACGGTGCTCGCTCTCGCCAGAGCCTTTTTCTGAAAAGGCAAACTTACGGCTCCTTCTCCCACAAGGAAGGTGCCAGCCCTGAAAGATCTTGCTGGTATTCACTATCCCTCTGCAGCCTATCCACAGGCACAACAGCTTTTGGGATCTCTGCTTTCCCAGAGACTCAGCATGTCACGGTGCTCGCTCTCGGCAGAAGCTTTTTTCTGAAAAGGCAAACTTACTGCTCCTTCTCCCACAGGGAAGGTGCCAGCCCTGAAAACTAATGCAGTTTTTCACTATCCCTCTGCAGCCTATCCACAGGCACAACAGCTTTTGGGATCTCTGCTTTCCCAGAGACTCAGCATGTCACGGTGCTCGCTCTCGGCAGAAGCTTTTTTCTGAAAAGGCAAACTTACGGCTCCTTCTCCCACAGGGAAGGTGCCAGCCCTGAAAACTAATGCAGTTTTTTACTATCCCTCTGCAGCCTATCCACAGGCACAACAGCTTTGGGGATCTCTGCTTTCCCAGAGACTCAGCATGTCACGGTGCTCGCTCTCGGCAGAAGCTTTTTTCTGAAAAGGCAAACTTACGGCTCCTTCTCCCACAGGGAAGGTGCCAGCCCTGAAAACTAATGCAGTTTTTCACTATCCCTCTGCAGCCTATCCACAGGCACAACAGCTTTGGGGATCTCTGCTTTCCCAGAGACTCAGCATGTCACGGTGCTCGCTCTCGGCAGAAGCTTTTTTCTGAAAAGGCAAACTTACGGCTCCTTCTCCCACAGGGAAGGTGCCAGCCCTGAAAACTAATGCAGTTTTTCACTATCCCTCTGCAGCCTATCCACAGGCACAACAGCTTTTGGGATCTCTGCTTTCCCAGAGACTCAGCATGTCACGGTGCTCGCTCTCGGCAGAAGCTTTTTTCTGAAAAGGCAAACTTACGGCTCCTTCTCCCACAGGGAAGGTGCCAGCCCTGAAAACTAATGCAGTTTTTCACTATCCCTCTGCAGCCTATCCACAGGCACAACAGCTTTGGGGATCTCTGCTTTCCCAGAGACTCAGCATGTCACGGTGCTCGCTCTCGGCAGAAGCTTTTTTCTGAAAAGGCAAACTTACGGCTCCTTCTCCCACAGGGAAGGTGCCAGCCCTGAAAACTAATGCAGTTTTTCACTATCCCGCTGCAGCCTATCCACAGGCACAACAGCTTTTGGGATCTCTGCTTTCCCAGAGACTCAGCATGTCACGGTGCTCGCTCTCGGCAGAAGCTTTTTTCTGAAAAGGCAAACTTACGGCTCCTTCTCCCACAGGGAAGGTGCCAGCCCTGAAAACTAATGCAGTTTTTCACTATCCCTCTGCAGCCTATCCACAGGCACAACAGCTTTGGGGATCTCTGCTTTCCCAGAGACTCAGCATGTCACGGTGCTCACTCTCGCCAGAGCCTTTTTCTGAAAAGGCAAACTTACGGCTCCTTCTCCCACAAGGAAGGTGCCAGCCCTGAAAGATCTTGCTGGTATTCACTATCCCTCTGCAGCCTATCCACAGGCACAACAGCTTTTGGGATCTCTGCTTTCGCAGAGACTCAGCATGTCACGGTGCTCGCTCTCGGCAGAAGCTTTTTTCTGAAAAGGCAAACTTCCTGCTCCTTCTCCCACAGGGAAGGTGCCAGCCCTGAAAACTAATGCAGTTTTTCACTATCCCTCTGCAGCCTATCCACAGGCACAACAGCTTTGGGGATCTCTGCTTTCCCAGAGACTCAGCATGTCACGGTGCTCGCTCTCGGCAGAAGCTTTTTTCTGAAAAGGCAAACTTACGGCTCCTTCTCCCACAGGGAAGGTGCCAGCCCTGAAAACTAATGCAGTTTTTCACTATCCCTCTGCAGCCTATCCACAGGCACAACAGCTTTTGGGATCTCTGCTTTCCCAGAGACTCAGCATGTCACGGTGCTCGCTCTCGGCAGAAGCTTTTTTCTGAAAAGGCAAACTTACGGCTCCTTCTCCCACAGGGAAGGTGCCAGCCCTGAAAACTAATGCAGTTTTTCACTATCCCTCTGCAGCCTATCCACAGGCACAACAGCTTTGGGGATCTCTGCTTTCCCAGAGACTCAGCATGTCACGGTGCTCGCTCTCGGCAGAAGCTTTTTTCTGAAAAGGCAAACTTACGGCTCCTTCTCCCACAGGGAAGGTGCCAGCCCTGAAAACTAATGCAGTTTTTCACTATCCCTCTGCAGCCTATCCACAGGCACAACAGCTTTGGGGATCTCTGCTTTCCCAGAGACTCAGCATGTCACGGTGCTCGCTCTCGGCAGAAGCTTTTTTCTGAAAAGGCAAACTTACGGCTCCTTCTCCCACAGGGAAGGTGCCAGCCCTGAAAACTAATGCAGTTTTTCACTATCCCTCTGCAGCCTATCCACAGGCACAACAGCTTGTGGGATCTCTGCTTTCCCAGAGACTCAGCATGTCACGGTGCTCGCTCTCGGCAGAAGCTTTTTTCTGAAAAGGCAAACTTACGGCTCCTTCTCCCACAGGGAAGGTGCCAGCCCTGAAAACTAATGCAGTATTTCACTATCCCGCTGCAGCCTATCCACAGGCACAACAGCTTTGGGGATCTCTGCTTTCCCAGAGACTCAGCATGTCACGGTGCTCGCTCTCGGCAGAAGCTTTTTTCTGAAAAGGCAAACTTACGGCTCCTTCTCCCACAGGGAAGGTGCCAGCCCTGAAAACTAATGCAGTTTTTCACTATCCCTCTGCAGCCTATCCACAGGCACAACAGCTTTGGGGATCTCTGCTTTCCCAGAGACTCAGCATGTCACGGTGCTCGCTCTCGGCAGAAGCTTTTTTCTGAAAAAGAAAACTTTCGGCTCCTTCTCCCACAGGGAAGGTGCCAGCCCTGAAAACTAATGCAGTTTTTCACTATCCCTCTGCAGCCTATCCACAGGCACAACAGCTTTGGGGATCTCTGCTTTCCCAGAGACTCAGCATGTCACGGTGCTCGCTCTCGGCAGAAGCTTTTTTCTGAAAAGGCAAACTTACGGCTCCTTCTCCCACAGGGAAGGTGCCAGCCCTGAAAACTAATGCAGTTTTTCACTATCCCTCTGCAGCCTATCCACAGGCACAACAGCTTTGGGGATCTCTGCTTTCCCAGAGACTCAGCATGTCACGGTGCTCGCTCTCGGCAGAAGCTTTTTTCTGAAAAGGCAAACTTACGGCTCCTTCTCCCACAGGGAAGGTGCCAGCCCTGAAAACTAATGCAGTTTTTCACTATCCCTCTGCAGCCTATCCACAGGCACAACAGCTTTGGGGATCTCTGCTTTCCCAGAGACTCAGCATGTCACGGTGCTCGCTCTCGGCAGAAGCTTTTTTCTGAAAAGGCAAACTTACGGCTCCTTCTCCCACAGGGAAGGTGCCAGCCCTGAAAACTAATGCAGTTTTTCACTATCCCTCTGCAGCCTATCCACAGGCACAACAGCTTTGGGGATCTCTGCTTTCCCAGAGACTCAGCATGTCACGGTGCTCGCTCTCGGCAGAAGCTTTTTTCTGAAAAGGCAAACTTACGGCTCCTTCTCCCACAGGGAAGGTGCCAGCCCTGAAAACTAATGCAGTTTTTCACTATCCCTCTGCAGCCTATCCACAGGCACAACAGCTTTGGGGATCTCTGCTTTCCCAGAGACTCAGCATGTCACGGTGCTCGCTCTCGGCAGAAGCTTTTTTCTGAAAAGGCAAACTTACGGCTCCTTCTCCCACAGGGAAGGTGCCAGCCCTGAAAACTAATGCAGTTTTTCACTATCCCTCTGCAGCCTATCCACAGGCACAACAGCTTTGGGGATCTCTGCTTTCCCAGAGACTCAGCATGTCACGGTGCTCGCTCTCGGCAGAAGCTTTTTTCTGAAAAGGCAAACTTACGGCTCCTTCTCCCACAGGGAAGGTGCCAGCCCTGAAAACTAATGCAGTTTTTCACTATCCCTCTGCAGCCTATCCACAGGCACAACAGCTTTGGGGATCTCTGCTTTCCCAGAGACTCAGCATGTCACGGTGCTCGCTCTCGGCAGAAGCTTTTTTCTGAAAAGGCAAACTTACGGCTCCTTCTCCCACAGGGAAGGTGCCAGCCCTGAAAACTAATGCAGTTTTTCACTATCCCTCTGCAGCCTATCCACAGGCACAACAGCTTTGGGGATCTCTGCTTTCCCAGAGACTCAGCATGTCACGGTGCTCGCTCTCGGCAGAAGCTTTTTTCTGAAAAGGCAAACTTACGGCTCCTTCTCCCACAGGGAAGGTGCCAGCCCTGAAAACTAATGCAGTTTTTCACTATCCCTCTGCAGCCTATCCACAGGCACAACAGCTTTGGGGATCTCTGCTTTCCCAGAGACTCAGCATGTCACGGTGCTCGCTCTCGGCAGAAGCTTTTTTCTGAAAAGGCAAACTTACGGCTCCTTCTCCCACAGGGAAGGTGCCAGCCCTGAAAACTAATGCAGTTTTTCACTATCCCTCTGCAGCCTATCCACAGGCACAACAGCTTTGGGGATCTCTGCTTTCCCAGAGACTCAGCATGTCACGGTGCTCGCTCTCGGCAGAAGCTTTTTTCTGAAAAGGCAAACTTACGGCTCCTTCTCCCACAGGGAAGGTGCCAGCCCTGAAAACTAATGCAGTTTTTCACTATCCCTCTGCAGCCTATCCACAGGCACAACAGCTTTGGGGATCTCTGCTTTCCCAGAGACTCAGCATGTCACGGTGCTCGCTCTCGGCAGAAGCTTTTTTCTGAAAAGGCAAACTTACGGCTCCTTCTCCCACAGGGAAGGTGCCAGCCCTGAAAACTAATGCAGTTTTTCACTATCCCTCTGCAGCCTATCCACAGGCACAACAGCTTTGGGGATCTCTGCTTTCCCAGAGACTCAGCATGTCACGGTGCTCGCTCTCGGCAGAAGCTTTTTTCTGAAAAGGCAAACTTACGGCTCCTTCTCCCACAGGGAAGGTGCCAGCCCTGAAAACTAATGCAGTTTTTCACTATCCCTCTGCAGCCTATCCACAGGCACAACAGCTTTGGGGATCTCTGCTTTCCCAGAGACTCAGCATGTCACGGTGCTCGTTCTCGGCAGAAGCTTTTTTCTGAAAAGGCAAACTTACGGCTCCTTCTCCCACAGGGAAGGTGCCAGCCCTGAAAACTAATGCAGTTTTTCACTATCCCTCTGCAGCCTATCCACAGGCACAACAGCTTTGGGGATCTCTGCTTTCCCAGAGACTCAGCATGTCACGGTGCTCGCTCTCGGCAGAAGCTTTTTTCTGAAAAGGCAAACTTACGGCTCCTTCTCCCACAGGGAAGGTGCCAGCCCTGAAAACTAATTCAGTTTTTCACTATCCCTCTGCAGCCTATCCACAGGCACAACAGCTTTGGGGATCTCTGCTTTCCCAGAGACTCAGCATGTCACGGTGCTCACTCTCGCCAGAGCCTTTTTCTGAAAAGGCAAACCTACGGCTTCTTCTCCCAGAAGGAAGGTGCCAGCCCTGAAAGATCTTGCTGGTATTCACTATCCCTCTGCAGCCTATCCACAGGCACAACAGCTTTTGGGATCTCTGCTTTCCCAGAGACTCAGCATGTCACGGTGCTCGCTCTCGGCAGAAGCTTTTTTCTGAAAAGGCAAACTTACGGCTCCTTCTCCCACAGGGAAGGTGCCAGCCCTGAAAACTAATGCAGTTTTTCACTATCCCTCTGCAGCCTATCCACAGGCACAACAGCTTTGGGGATCTCTGCTTTCCCAGAGACTCAGCATGTCACGGTGCTCGCTCTCGGCAGAAGCTTTTTTCTGAAAAGGCAAACTTACGGCTCCTTCTCCCACAGGGAAGGTGCCAGCCCTGAAAACTAATGCAGTTTTTCACTATCCCTCTGCAGCCTATCCACAGGCACAACAGCTTTGGGGATCTCTGCTTTCCCAGAGACTCAGCATGTCACGGTGCTCACTCTCGCCAGAGCCTTTTTCTGAAAAGGCAAACTTACGGCTCCTTCTCCCACAAGGAAGGTGCCAGCCCTGAAAGATCTTGCTGGTATTCACTATCCCTCTGCAGCCTATCCACAGGCACAACAGCTTTTGGGATCTCTGCTTTCCCAGAGACTCAGCATGTCACGGTGCTCACTCTCGCCAGAGCCTTTTTCTGAAAAGGCAAACTTACGGCTCCTTCTCCCACAAGGAAGGTGCCAGCCCTGAAAGATCTTGCTGGTATTCACTATCCCTCTGCAGCCTATCCACAGGCACAACAGCTTTGGGGATCTCTGCTTTCCCAGAGACTCAGCATGTCACGGTGCTCGCTCTCGGCAGAAGCTTTTTTCTGAAAAGGCAAACTTACGGCTCCTTCTCCCACAGGGAAGGTGCCAGCCCTGAAAACTAATGCAGTTTTTCACTATCCCTCTGCAGCCTATCCACAGGCACAACAGCTTTGGGGATCTCTGCTTTCCCAGAGACTCAGCATGTCACGGTGCTCGCTCTCGGCAGAAGCTTTTTTCTGAAAAGGCAAACTTACGGCTCCTTCTCCCACAGGGAAGGTGCCAGCCCTGAAAACTAATGCAGTTTTTCACTATCCCTCTGCAGCCTATCCACAGGCACAACAGCTTTGGGGATCTCTGCTTTCCCAGAGACTCAGCATGTCACGGTGCTCGCTCTCGGCAGAAGCTTTTTTCTGAAAAGGCAAACTTACGGCTCCTTCTCCCACAGGGAAGGTGCCAGCCCTGAAAACTAATGCAGTTTTTCACTATCCCTCTGCAGCCTATCCACAGGCACAACAGCTTTGGGGATCTCTGCTTTCCCAGAGACTCAGCATGTCACGGTGCTCGCTCTCGGCAGAAGCTTTTTTCTGAAAAGGCAAACTTACGGCTCCTTCTCCCACAGGGAAGGTGCCAGCCCTGAAAACTAATGCAGTTTTTCACTATCCCTCTGCAGCCTATCCACAGGCACAACAGCTTTGGGGATCTCTGCTTTCCCAGAGACTCAGCATGTCACGGTGCTCGCTCTCGGCAGAAGCTTTTTTCTGAAAAGGCAAACTTACGGCTCCTTCTCCCACAAGGAAGGGGCCAGCCCTGAAAACTAATGCAGTTTTTCACTATCCCTCTGCAGCCTATCCACAGGCACAACAGCTTTGGGGATCTCTGCTTTCCCAGAGACTCAGCATGTCACGGTGCTCACTCTCGCCAGAGCCTTTTTCTGAAAAGGCAAACTTACGGCTCCTTCTCCCACAAGGAAGGTGCCAGCCCTGAAAGATCTTGCTGGTATTCACTATCCCTCTGCAGCCTATCCACAGGCACAACAGCTTTTGGGATCTCTGCTTTCCCAGAGACTCAGCATGTCACGGTGCTCGCTCTCGGCAGAAGCTTTTTTCTGAAAAGGCAAACTTACGGCTCCTTCTCCCACAGGGAAGGTGCCAGCCCTGAAAACTAATGCAGTTTTTCACTATCCCTCTGCAGCCTATCCACAGGCACAACAGCTTTGGGGATCTCTGCTTTCCCAGAGACTCAGCATGTCACGGTGCTCGCTCTCGGCAGAAGCTTTTTTCTGAAAAGGCAAACTTACGGCTCCTTCTCCCACAGGGAAGGTGCCAGCCCTGAAAACTAATGCAGTTTTTCACTATCCCTCTGCAGCCTATCCACAGGCACAACAGCTTTGGGGATCTCTGCTTTCCCAGAGACTCAGCATGTCACGGTGCTCGCTCTCGGCAGAAGCTTTTTTCTGAAAAGGCAAACTTACGGCTCCTTCTCCCACAGGGAAGGTGCCAGCCCTGAAAACTAATGCAGTTTTTCACTATCCCTCTGCAGCCTATCCACAGGCACAACAGCTTTGGGGATCTCTGCTTTCCCAGAGACTCAGCATGTCACGGTGCTCGCTCTCGGCAGAAGCTTTTTTCTGAAAAGGCAAACTTACGGCTCCTTCTCCCACAGGGAAGGTGCCAGCCCTGAAAACTAATGCAGTTTTTCACTATCCCTCTGCAGCCTATCCACAGGCACAACAGCTTTGGGGATCTCTGCTTTCCCAGAGACTCAGCATGTCACGGTGCTCGCTCTCGGCAGAAGCTTTTTTCTGAAAAGGCAAACTTACGGCTCCTTCTCCCACAGGGAAGGTGCCAGCCCTGAAAACTAATGCAGTTTTTCACTATCCCTCTGCAGCCTATCCACAGGCACAACAGCTTTGGGGATCTCTGCTTTCCCAGAGACTCAGCATGTCACGGTGCTCGCTCTCGGCAGAAGCTTTTTTCTGAAAAGGCAAACTTACGGCTCCTTCTCCCACAGGGAAGGTGCCAGCCCTGAAAACTAATGCAGTTTTTCACTATCCCTCTGCAGCCTATCCACAGGCACAACAGCTTTGGGGATCTCTGCTTTCCCAGAGACTCAGCATGTCACGGTGCTCGCTCTCGGCAGAAGCTTTTTTCTGAAAAGGCAAACTTACGGCTCCTTCTCCCACAGGGAAGGTGCCAGCCCTGAAAACTAATGCAGTTTTTCACTATCCCTCTGCAGCCTATCCACAGGCACAACAGCTTTGGGGATCTCTGCTTTCCCAGAGACTCAGCATGTCACGGTGCTCACTCTCGCCAGAGCCTTTTTCTGAAAAGGCAAACTTACGGCTCCTTCTCCCACAAGGAAGGTGCCAGCCCTGAAAGATCTTGCTGGTATTCACTATCCCTGTGCAGCCTATCCTCAGGCACAACAGCCCTGGGGATCTCTGCTTTCCCAGAGACTCAGCATGTCACGGTGCTCGCTCTCGGCAGAAGCTTTTTTCTGAAAAGGCAAACTTACGGCTCCTTCTCCCACAGGGAAGGTGCCAGCCCTGAAAACTAATGCAGTTTTTCACTATCCCTCTGCAGCCTATCCACAGGCACAACAGCTTTGGGGATCTCTGCTTTCCCAGAGACTCAGCATGTCACGGTGCTCGCTCTCGGCAGAAGCTTTTTTCTGAAAAGGCAAACTTACGGCTCCTTCTCCCACAGGGAAGGTGCCAGCCCTGAAAACTAATGCAGTTTTTCACTATCCCTCTGCAGCCTATCCACAGGCACAACAGCTTTGGGGATCTCTGCTTTCCCAGAGACTCAGCATGTCACGGTGCTCGCTCTCGGCAGAAGCTTTTTTCTGAAAAGGCAAACTTACGGCTCCTTCTCCCACAGGGAAGGTGCCAGCCCTGAAAACTAATGCAGTTTTTCACTATCCCTCTGCAGCCTATCCACAGGCACAACAGCTTTGGGGATCTCTGCTTTCCCAGAGACTCAGCATGTCACGGTGCTCGCTCTCGGCAGAAGCTTTTTTCTGAAAAGGCAAACTTACGGCTCCTTCTCCCACAGGGAAGGTGCCAGCCCTGAAAACTAATGCAGTTTTTCACTATCCCTCTGCAGCCTATCCACAGGCACAACAGCTTTGGGGATCTCTGCTTTCCCAGAGACTCAGCATGTCACGGTGCTCGCTCTCGGCAGAAGCTTTTTTCTGAAAAGGCAAACTTACGGCTCCTTCTCCCACAGGGAAGGTGCCAGCCCTGAAAACTAATGCAGTTTTTCACTATCCCTCTGCAGCCTATCCACAGGCACAACAGCTTTGGGGATCTCTGCTTTCCCAGAGACTCAGCATGTCACGGTGCTCACTCTCGCCAGAGCCTTTTTCTGAAAAGGCAAACTTACGGCTCCTTCTCCCACAAGGAAGGTGCCAGCCCTGAAAGATCTTGCTGGTATTCACTATCCCTGTGCAGCCTATCCTCAGGCACAACAGCCCTGGGGATCTCTGCTTTCCCAGAGACTCAGCATGTCACGGTGCTCGCTCTCGGCAGAAGCTTTTTTCTGAAAAGGCAAACTTACGGCTCCTTCTCCCACAGGGAAGGTGCCAGCCCTGAAAACTAATGCAGTTTTTCACTATCCCTCTGCAGCCTATCCACAGGCACAACAGCTTTGGGGATCTCTGCTTTCCCAGAGACTCAGCATGTCACGGTGCTCACTCTCGCCAGAGCCTTTTTCTGAAAAGGCAAACTTACGGCTCCTTCTCCCACAAGGAAGGTGCCAGCCCTGAAAGATCTTGCTGGTATTCACTATCCCTCTGCAGCCTATCCACAGGCACAACAGCTTTGGGGATCTCTGCTTTCCCAGAGACTCAGCATGTCACGGTGCTCGCTCTCGGCAGAAGCTTTTTTCTGAAAAGGCAAACTTACGGCTCCTTCTCCCACAGGGAAGGTGCCAGCCCTGAAAACTAATGCAGTTTTTCACTATCCCTCTGCAGCCTATCCACAGGCACAACAGCTTTGGGGATCTCTGCTTTCCCAGAGACTCAGCATGTCACGGTGCTCGCTCTCGGCAGAAGCTTTTTTCTGAAAAGGCAAACTTACGGCTCCTTCTCCCACAGGGAAGGTGCCAGCCCTGAAAACTAATGCAGTTTTTCACTATCCCTCTGCAGCCTATCCACAGGCACAACAGCTTTGGGGATCTCTGCTTTCCCAGAGACTCAGCATGTCACGGTGCTCGCTCTCGGCAGAAGCTTTTTTCTGAAAAGGCAAACTTACGGCTCCTTCTCCCACAGGGAAGGTGCCAGCCCTGAAAACTAATGCAGTTTTTCACTATCCCTCTGCAGCCTATCCACAGGCACAACAGCTTTGGGGATCTCTGCTTTCCCAGAGACTCAGCATGTCACGGTGCTCGCTCTCGGCAGAAGCTTTTTTCTGAAAAGGCAAACTTACGGCTCCTTCTCCCACAGGGAAGGTGCCAGCCCTGAAAACTAATGCAGTTTTCACTATCCCTCTGCAGCCTATCCACAGGCACAACAGCTTTGGGGATCTCTGCTTTCCCAGAGACTCAGCAATCACGGTGCTCACTCTCGGCAGAGCCTTTTTCTGAAAAGGCAAACTTACGGCTCCTTCTCCCAGAGGGAAGGTGCCAGCCCTGAAAACTAATGCAGTTTTTCACTATCCCTCTGCAGCCTATCCACAGGCACAACAGCTTTTGGGATCTCTGCTTTCCCAGAGACCTCAGCATGTCACGGTGCTCGCTCTCGCAGAAGCTTTTTCTGAAAAGGCAAACTTACGGCTCCTTCTCCCACAGGGAAGGTGCCAGCCCTGAAAACTAATGCAGTTTTTCACTATCCCTCTGCAGCCTATCCACAGGCACAACAGCTTTGGGGATCTCTGCTTTCCAGAGACTCAGCATGTCACGGTGCTCACTCTCGCCAGAGCCTTTTTCTGAAAAGGCAAACTTACGGCTCCTTCTCCCACAAGGAAGGTGCCAGCCCTGAAAGATCTTGCTGGTATTCACTATCCCTGTGCAGCCTATCCACAGGCACAACAGCTTTGGGATCTCTGCTTTCCCAGAGACTCAGCATGTCACGGTGCTCGCTCTCGGCAGAAGCTTTTTTCTGAAAAGGGCAAACTTACGGCTCCTTCTCCCACAGGGAAGGTGCCAGCCCTGAAAACTAATGCAGTTTTTCACTATCCCTCTGCAGCCTATCCACAGGCACAACAGCTTTGGGGATCTCTGCTTTCCAGAGACTCAGCATGTCACGGTGCTCACTCTCGCCAGAGCCTTTTTCTGAAAGGCAAACTTACGGCTCTTCTCCCACAAGGAAGGTGCCAGCCCTGAAAGATCTTGCTGTATTCACTATCCCTCTGCAGCCTATCCACAGGCACAACAGCTTTGGGGATCTCTGCTTTCCAGAGACTCAGCATGTCCACGGTGCTCGCTCTCGGCAGAAGCTTTTTTCTGAAAAGGCAAACTTACGGCTCCTTCTCCCACAGGGAAGGTGCCAGCCCTGAAAACTAATGCAGTTTTTTCACTATCCCTCTGCAGCTATCCACAGGCACAACAGCTTTGGGATCTCTGCTTTCCCCAGAGACTCAGCATGTCACGGTGCTCGCTCTCGGCAGAAGCTTTTTTCTGAAAAGGCAAACTTACGGCTCCTTCTCCACAGGGAAGGTGCCAGCCCTGAAAACTAATGCAGTTTTTCACTATCCCTCTGCAGCCTATCCACAGGCACAACAGCTTTGGGGGATCTTCTGCTTTCCCAGAGACTCAGCATGTCACGGTGCTCGCTCTCGGCAGAAGCTTTTTTCTGAAAAGGCAAACTTACGGGCTCCTTCTCCCACAGGGAAAGGTGCCAAGGCCCCTGAAAACTAATGCAGTTTTTCACTATCCCTCTGCAGCTCTATCGCACAGGCACAACAGCTTTGGGGATCTCTGCTTTCCTCAGAGACTCAGCATGTCACGGTGCTCCGCTCTCGGCAGAAGCTTTTTCTGAAAAGGCAAACTTACGGCTCCTTCTCCCACAGGGAAGGTGCCAGCCCTGAAAACTAATGCAGTTTTTCACTATCCCTCTGCAGCCTATCCACAGGCACAACAGCTTTGGGATCTCTGCTTTCCCAGAGACTCAGCATGTCACGGTGCTCGCTCTCGGCAGAAGCTTTTTTCTGAAAAGGCAAACTTACGGCTCCTTCTCCCACAGGGAAGGTGCCAGCCCTGAAAACTAATGCAGTTTTTCACTATCCCTCTGCAGCCTATCCACAGGCACAACAGCTTTGGGGATCTCTGCTTTCCCAGAGACTCAGCATGTCACGGTGCTCGCTCTCGGGCAGAAGCTTTTTTCTGAAAAGGCAAACTTACGGCTCCTTCTCCACAGGGAAGGTGCCCAGCCCTGAAAACTAATGCAGTTTTTCACTATCCCTCTGCAGCCTATCCACAGGCACAACAGCTTTGGGGATCTCTGCTTTCCCAGAGACTCAGCATGTCACGGTGCTCACTCTCGCCAGAGCCTTTTTCTGAAAAGGCAAACTTACGGCTCCTTCTCCCACAAGAAGGTGCCAGCCCTGAAAGATCTTGCTGGTATTCACTATCCCTCTGCAGCCTATCCACAGGCACAACAGCTTTTGGGATCTCTGCTTTCCCAGAGACTCAGCATGTCACGGTGCTCGCTCTCGGCAGAAGCTTTTTTCTGAAAAGGCAAACTTACGGCTCCTTCTCCCACAGGAAGGTGCCAGCCCTGAAAACTAATGCAGTTTTTCACTATCCCTCTGCAGCCTATCCACAGGCACAACAGCTTTGGGGATCTCTGCTTTCCCAGAGACTCAGCATGTCACGGTGCTGCGCTCTCGGCAGAAGCTTTTTCTGAAAAGGCAAACTTACGGCTCCTTCTCCCACAGGGAAGGTGCCAGCCCTGAAAACTAATGCAGTTTTTCACTATCCCTCTGCAGCCTATCCACAGGCACAACAGCTTTGGGGATCTCTGCTTTCCCAGAGACTCAGCATGTCACGGTGCTCGCTCTCGGCAGAAGCTTTTTTCTGAAAAGGCAAACTTACGGCTCCTTCTCCCACAGGGAAGGTGCCAGCCCTGAAAACTAATGCAGTTTTTCACTATCCCACTGCAGCCTATCCACAGGCACAACAGCTTTGGGGATCTCTGCTTTCCCAGAGACTCAGCATGTCACGGTGCTCGCTTCTCGGCAGAAGCTTTTTTCTGAAAAGGCAAACTTACGGCTCCTTCTCGCCACAGGGAAGGTGCCAGCCCTGAAAACTAATGCAGTTTTTCACTATCCCTCTGCAGCCTATCCACAGGCACAACAGCTTTGGGGATCTCTGCTTTCCCAGAGACTCAGCATGTCACGGTGCTCGCTCTCGGCAGAAGCTTTTTCTGAAAAGGCAAACTTACGGCTCCTTCTCCCACAGGGAAGGTGCCAGCCCTGAAAACTAATGCAGTTTTTCACTATCCCTCTGCAGCCTATCCACAGGCACAACAGCTTTGGGGATCTCTGCTTTCCCCAGAGACTCAGCATGTCACGGGTGCTCGCTCTCGGCAGAAGCTTTTTTCTGAAAAGGCAAACTTACGGCTCCTTCTCCCACAGGGAAGGTGCCAGCCCTGAAAACTAATGCCAGTTTTCACTATCCCTCTGCAGCCTATCCACAGGCACAAACAGCTTTGGGGATCTCTGCTTTCCCAGAGACTCAGCATGTCACGGTGCTCGCTCTCGGCAGAAGCTTTTTTCTGAAAAGGCAAACTTACGGCTCCTTCTCCCACAGGGAAGGTGCCAGCCCTGAAAACTAATGCAGTTTTTCACTATCCCTCTGCAGCCTATCCACAGGCACAACAGCTTTGGGGATCTCTGCTTTCCCAGAGACCTCAGCATGTCACGGTGCTCACTCTCGCCAGAGGCCTTTTTCTGAAAAGGCAAAACTTACGGCTCCTTCTCCCACAAGGAAGGTGCCAGCCCTGAAAGATCTTGCTGGTATTCACTATCCCTGTGCAGCCTATCCTCAGGCACAACAGCCCTGGGGATCTCTGCTTTCCCAGAGGACTCAGCATGTCACGGTGCTCGCTCTCGGCAGAAGCTTTTTTCTGAAAAGGCAAACTTACGGCTCCTTCTCCCACAGGGAAGGTGCCAGCCCTGAAAACTAATGCAGTTTTTCACTATCCCTCTGCAGCCTATCCACAGGCAACAACAGCTTTGGGGATCTCTGCTTTCCCAGAGACTCAGCATGTCACGGTGCTCGCTCTCGGCAGAAGCTTTTTTCTGAAAAGGCAAAACTTACGGCTCCTTCTCCCACAGGGAAGGTGCCAAGCCCTGAAAACTAATGCAGTTTTTCACTATCCCTCTGCAGCCTATCCACAGGCACAACAGCTTTGGGGATCTCTGCTTTCCCAGAGACTCAGCATGTCACGGTGCTCGCTCTCGGCAGAAGCTTTTTTCTGAAAAGGCAAACTTACGGCTCCTTCTCCCACAGGGAAGGTGCCAGCCCTGAAAACTAATGCAGTTTTTTCACTATCCCTCTGCAGCCTATCCACAGGCACAACAGCTTTTGGGATCTCTGCTTTCCCAGAGACTCAGCATGTCACGGTGCTCGCTCTCGGCAGAAGCTTTTTTTCTGAAAAGGCAAACTTACGGCTCCCTTGCCTCCCACAGGGAAGGTGCCAGCCCTGAAAACTAATGCAGTTTTTCACTATCCCTCTGCAGCCTATCCACAGGCACAACAGCTTTGGGGATCTCTGCTTTCCCAGAGACTCAGCATGTCACGGTGCTCGCTCTCGGCAGAAGCTTTTTTCTGAAAAGGCAAACTTACGGCTCCTTCTCCCACAGGGAAGGTGCCAGCCCTGAAACTAATGCAGTTTTTCACTATCCCTCTGCAGCCTATCCACAGGCACAACAGCTTTGGGGATCTCTGCTTTCCCAGAGACTCAGCATGTCACGGTGCTCGCTCTCGGCAGAAGCTTTTTCTGAAAAGGCAAACTTACGGCTCCTTCTCCCACAGGGAAGGTGCCAGCCCTGAAAACTAATGCAGTTTTTCACTATCCCTCTGCAGCCTATCCACAGGCACAACAGCTTTGGGATCTCTGCTTTCCAGAGACTCAGCATGTCACGGTGCTCGCTCTCGGCAGAAGCTTTTTCTGAAAAGGCAAACTTACGGCTCCTTCTCCACAGGGAAGGTGCCAGCCCTGAAAACTAATGCAGTTTTTCACTATCCTCTGCAGCCTATCCACAGCACAACAGCTTTGGGATCTCTGCTTTCCCAGAGACTCAGCACGGTGCTCGCTCTCGGCAGAAGCTTTCTGAAGGCAAACTTACGGCTCCTTCTCCCCACAGGGAAGGTGCCAGCCCTGAAAACTAATGCAGTTTTTCACTATCCCTCTGCAGCCTATCCACAGGCACAACAGCTTTGGGGATCTCTGCTTTCCCAGAGACTCAGCATGTCCACGGTGCTCGCTCTCGGCAGAAGCTTTTTTCTGAAAAGGCAAACTTACGGCTCCTTCTCCCACAGGGAAGGTGCAGCCCTGAAAACTAATGCAGTTTTTCACTATCCCTCTGCAGCCTATCCACAGGCACAACAGCTTTGGGGATCTCTGCTTTCCCCAGAGACTCAGCATGTCACGGTGCTCACTCTCGCCAGAGCATTTTTCTGAAAAGGCAAACTTACGGCTCCTTCCTCCCACAAGGAAGGTGCCAGCCCTGAAAGATCTTGCTGGTATTCACTATCCCTGTGCAGCCTATCCTCAGGCAACAGACAGCCACTTGGGGATCTCTGCTTTCCCAGAGACTCAGCATGTCACGGTGCTCGCTCTCGGCAGAAGCTTTTTCTGAAAAGGCAAACTTACGTGCTCCTTCTCCCACAGGGAAGGTGCCAGCCCTGAAAACTAATGCAGTTTTTCACTATCCCTCTGCAGCCTATCCACAGGCACAACAGCTTTGGGGATCTCTGCTTTCCCAGAGACTCAGCATGTCCACGGTGCTCGCTCTCGGCAGAAGCTTTTTTCTGAAAAGGCAACTTACGGCTCCTTCTCCCACAGGAAGGTGCCAGCCCTGAAAACTAATGCAGTTTTTCACTATCCCTCTGCAGCCTATCCACAGGCACAACAGCTTTGGGGATCTCTGCTTTCCCAGAGACTCAGCATGTCACGGTGCTCGCTCTCGGCAGAAGCTTTTTTCTGAAAAGGCAAACTTACGGCTCCTTCTCCCACAGGGAAGGTGCCAGCCTGAAACTAATGCAGTTTTTCACTATCCCTCTGCAGCCTATCCACAGGCACAACAGCTTGGGGATCTCTGCTTTCCCAGAGACTCAGCATGTCACGGTGCTCGCTCTCGGCAGAAGCTTTTTTCTGAAAAGGCAAACTTACGGCTCCTTCTCCCAGAGGGAAGGTGCCAGCCCTGAAAACTATGCAGTTTTTCACTATCCCTCTGCAGCCTATCCACAGGCACAACAGCTTTGGGGATCTCTGCTTTCCCAGAGACTCAGCATGTCACGGTGCTCGCTCTCGGCAGAAGCTTTTTCTGAAAAGGCAAACTTACGGCTCCCTTCTCCCACAGGGAAGGTGCCAGCCCTGAAAACTACATGCAGTTTTTCACTATCCCTCTGCAGCCTATCCACAGGCACAACAGCTTTGGGGATCTCTGCTTTCCCCAGAGACTCAGCATGTCACGGTGCTCGCTCTCGGCCAGAAGCTTTTTTCTGAAAGGCAAACTTAACGGCTCCTTCTCCCACAAGGAAGGTGCCAGCCCTGAAAGATCTTGCTGGTATTCACTATCCCTGTGCAGCCTATCCTCAGGCACAACAGCCCTGGGGATCTCTGCTTTCCCAGAGACTCAGCATGTCACGGTGCTCCGCTCTCGGCAGAAGCTTTTTTCTGAAAAGGCAAACTTACGGCTCCTTCTCCCACAGGGAAGGTGCCAGCCCTGAAAACTAATGCAGTTTTTCACTATCCCTCTGCAGCCTATCCACAGGCACAACAGCTTGGGGATCTCTGCTTTCCCAGAGACTCAGCATGTCACGGTGCTCACTCTCGCCAGAGCCTTTTTCTGAAAAGGCAAACTTACGGTTCATTCTCCCACAAGGAAGGTGCCAGCCCTGAAAGATCTTGCTGGTATTCACTATCCCTCTGCATGCCTATCCACAGGCACAACAGCTTTGGGATCTCTGCTTTCCCAGAGACTCAGCATGTCACGGTGCTCGCTCTCGGCAGAAGCTTTTTCTGAAAAGGCAAACTTACGGCTCCTTCTCCCACAG
>NW_026060984.1:0-82000 GCF_929443795.1 Astur gentilis
GTCTGGCTCCTTCTCCCACAAGGAAGGTGCCAGCCCTGAAAGCACTTGCAGGTCTTCAGTATCCCTCTGCAGCCTATCCACAGGCACAACAGCACTGGGGATCTCTGCTTTCCCAGAGACTCAGCATCTCATGGTGCTCGTTTTCGACGGAGCCTTTTTTCTGAAAAGGCAAACTTACGGCTCCTTCTCCCACAAGGAAGGTGCCAGCCCTGAAATCTCTTGTAGGTCTTCAATATCCCCCTGTAGCCTATCTTTAGCCGCAACAGCACTGGGGATCTCTGCTTTCCCAGAGACTCAGCATCTCATGGTGCTCGCTCTCGGCAGAGGCATTTTCTGAAAAGGCAAACGTCTGGATCCTTCTCCCACAAGGAAGGTGGAGCCCTGAAAGATCTTGCTGGTCTTCACCGTCCCCCTGCAGCCTATCTTTAGCCACAACAGCACTGGGGATCTCTGCTTTCCCAGAGACTCAGCATCTCATGGTGCTCGGTCTCGGCAGAAACTTTTTCTGGAAAGGCAAATGTCTGGCTCCTTCTCCTACAAGGAAGGTGCCATCCCTGAAAGATCTTGCTGGTCTTCACCGTCCCCCTGCAGCCTATCCACAGGCAAAGCAGCACTGGGGATCTCTGCTTTCCCAGAGAATCAGCATGTCATAGTGCTCGTTCTCGGCAGAGCCTTTTTCTGAAAAGGCAAACTTACGGCTCCTTCTGCCACAAGGAAGGTGCCAGCCCTGAAATCTCTTGTAGGTCTTCAATATCCCCCTGCAGCCTATCTTTAGCCACAACAGCACTGGGGATCTCTGCTTTCCCAGAGACTCAGCATGTCACGGTGCTCGTTCTTGGCAGAAACTTTTTCTGGAAAGGCAAATATCTGGCTCCTTCTCCTACAAGGAATGTTGCAGCCCTGAAAGATCTTGCTGGTCTTCACCGTCCCCCTGCAGCCTATCCAGAGGCACAACAGCACTATGGATCTCTGCTTTACCAGAGACTCAGCATGTCATAGTGCTCGTTCTCGGCAGAGCCTTTTTCTGAAAAGGCAAACATCTGGCTCCTCCCACAAGGAAGGTGCCAGCCGTGAAAGTTCTTACTGGTCTTCACCATCCCCCGGCAGCCTATCCACAGGCAAAACAGCACTGGGGATCTCTGCTTTCCCAGAGACTCAGCATCTCATGGTACTCGCTCTCGGCAGAAACATTTTCTGAAAAGGGAAACGTCTGGCTCCTTCTCCCACAAGGAAGGTGCCAGCCCTGAAAGATCTTGCTGGTCTTCACAGACCCCCTGCAGCCTATCCTCAGGCACAACAGCACTGGGGATCTCTGCTTTCCCAGAGACTAAGCATCTCATGGTGGTCACTCTCGGCAGAAACATTTTCTGAAAAGGCAAACGGCTGGCTCCTTCTCCGACAAGCAAGGTGCCAGCCCTGAAAGCTCTTGCAGGTCTTCACTTTCCCCCTGCAGTCTATCTTTAGCTGCAACAGCACTGGGGATCTCTGCTTTCCCAGAGAATCAGTATCTAATGGTGCTCGCTCTCGGCAGAAACATTTTCTGAAAACCAAAACGTCTGGCTCCTTCCCCTACAAGGAAGGTGCCAGACCTAAAAGAACTTGCAGGTCTTCAGTATCCCTCTGCAGCCTATCCTCAGGCACAACAGCACTGGGGATCTCTGCTTTCCCAGAGACTCAGCATCCCATGGTGCTCGCTCTCGGCAGAGCCTTTTTCTGAAATGGCGAACTTACGGCTCCTTCTCCCACAAGGAAGGTGCCAGCCCTGAAAGATCTTGCTGGTCTTCACCGTCCCCCTGCAGCCTATCTTTAGCCACAGCAGCACTGGGGATCTCTGCTTTCCTAGAGACTCAGCATGTCATGGTGCTCGTTCTCGGCAGAAACTTTTTCTGGAAAGGCAAATGTCTGGCTCCTTCTCCTACAAGGAAGGTGCCCTCCCTGAAAGATCTTGCTGGTCTTCACCGTCCCCCTGCAGCCTATCCACAGGCACAACAGCACTGGGGATCTCTGCTTTCCCAGAGACTCAGCATGTCATAGTGCTCGTTCTCGGCAGATACATTTTCTAAAAAGTCAAACTTATGGCTCCTTCTCCCACAAGGAAGGTGCCAGCTCTGAAATTTCTTGCTGGTCTTCACCGTTCCCCTGTAGCCTATCTTTAGCCACAACAGCACTGGGGATCTCTGCTTTCCCAGAGATTCAGCATCTCATGGTGCTCGCTCTCGGCATAGGCTTTTTCTGAAAAGGCAAACGTCTGGATCCTTCTCCACAAGGAAGGTGCCAGCCCTGAAAGATCTTGCTGGTCTTCATCGTCCCCCTGCAGCCTATCTTTAGCCACAACAGCACTGGGGATCTCTGCTATCCGAGAGACTCAGCATGTCATGGTGCTCGCTCTCGGCAGAAACATTTTCTGAAAAGGCAAACGTCTGGCTCCTTCTCCCACAAGGAAGGTGCCTGCCCTGAAAGCACTTGTAGGTCTTCAGTATCCCTCTGCAGCCTATCCAGAGGCACAACAGCACTGGGGATCTCTGCTTTCCCAGAGACTCAGCATCTCATGGTGCTCGCTCTCGGCAGAAACATTTTCTTTAAAGGCAAACGTCTGGCTCCTTCTCCCACAAGGAAGGTGCCAGACCTGAAAGCTCTTGCAGGTCTTCACTATCCCCCTGCAGCCTATCTTTAGACGCAACAGCACTGGGGATATCTGCTTTCCCAGAGACTCAGCATCTCATGGTGCTCGCTCTCGGCAGAGCCTTTTTCTTAAAAGGCCAACATCTGGCTCCTTCTCCCACAAGGAAGGTGCCAGCCCTGAAAGCTCTTGCAGGTCTTCACTATCCCCCTGCAGCCTATCTTTAGCCACAACAGCACTGGGGATCTCTGCTTTCCCAGAGACTCAGCATGTCATGGTGCTCGCTCTCGGCAGAGCCTATTTCTAAAAAGGCAAACGTCTGGCTCCTTCTCCCACAATGAAGGTGCCAGCCCTGAAAGATCTTACTGCTCTTCACCGTCCCCCTGTAGCCTATCTTTAGCCACAACAGCACTGGGGATCTCTGCTTTCCTAGAGACTCAGCATCTCATGGTGCTCGCTCTTGGCAAAACATATTCTGAAAATGCAAACGTCTGGCTCCTTCTCCCACAAGGAAGGTGCCAGACCTAAAAGCACTTGCAGGTCTTCAGTATCCCTCTGCAGCCTATCCTCAGGCACAACAGCACTGGGGATCTCTGCTTTCCCAGAGACTCAGCATCTCATGGTGCTCGCTCTCGGCTGAGCCTTTTTCTGTAAGACAAACTTACGGCTCCTTCTCCCACAAGGAAGGTGCCAGTCCTGATATCTCTTTTAGGTCTTCACTCTCACCCTGCAGACTATCTTTAGCCGCAACAGCACTGGGGATCTCTGCTTTCCCAGAGACTCAGCATGTCACGGTGCTCGTTCTCGGCAGAAACTTTTTCTGGAAAGGCAAATATCTGGCTCCTTCTCCTACAAGGAAGGTGCCAGCCCTGAAAGATCTTGCTGGTCTTCACCGTCCCCCTGCAGCCTATCCACAGGCACAACAGCACTAGGGATCTCTGCTTTACCAGAGACTCAGCATGTCATAGTGCTCGTTCTCGGCAGAGCCTTTTTCTGAAAAGGCAAACATCTGGCTCCTCCCACAAGGAAGGTGCCAGCCGTGAAAGTTCTTACTGGTCTTCACCATCCCCCGGCAGCCTATCCACAGGCAAAACAGCACTGGGGATCTCTGCTTTCCCAGAGACTCAGCATCTCATGGTACTCGCTCTCGGCAGAAACATTTTCTGAAAAGGGAAACGTCTGGCTCCTTCTCCCACAAGGAAGGTGCCAGCCCTGAAAGATCTTGCTGGTCTTCACAGACCCCCTGCAGCCTATCCTCAGGCACAACAGCACTGGGGATCTCTGCTTTCCCAGAGACTAAGCATCTCATGGTGGTCACTCTCGGCAGAAACATTTTCTGAAAAGGCAAACGGCTGGCTCCTTCTCCGACAAGCAAGGTGCCAGCCCTGAAAGCTCTTGCAGGTCTTCACTTTCCCCCTGCAGTCTATCTTTAGCCGCAACAGCACTGGGGATCTCTGCTTTCCCAGAGAATCAGTATCTAATGGTGCTCGCTCTCGGCAGAAACATTTTCTGAAAACCAAAACGTCTGGCTCCTTCCCCTACAAGGAAGGTGCCAGACCTAAAAGAACTTGCAGGTCTTCAGTATCCCTCTGCAGCCTATCCTCAGGCACAACAGCACTGGGGATCTCTGCTTTCCCAGAGACTCAGCATCCCATGGTGCTCGCTCTCGGCAGAGCCTTTTTCTGAAATGGCGAACTTACGGCTCCTTCTCCCACAAGGAAGGTGCCAGCCCTGAAAGATCTTGCTGGTCTTCACCGTCCCCCTGCAGCCTATCTTTAGCCACAGCAGCACTGGGGATCTCTGCTTTCCTAGAGACTCAGCATGTCATGGTGCTCGTTCTCGGCAGAAACTTTTTCTGGAAAGGCAAATGTCTGGCTCCTTCTCCTACAAGGAAGGTGCCAGACCTGAAAGATCTTGCTGGTCTTCACCGTCCCCCTGCAGCCTATCCACAGGCACAACAGCACTGGGGATCTCTGCTTTCCCAGAGACTCAGCATGTCATAGTGCTCGTTCTCGGCAGATACATTTTCTGAAAAGTAAAACTTATGGCTCCTTCTCTCACAAGGAAGGTGCCAGCTCTGAAATTTCTTGCTGGTCTTCACCGTTCCCCTGTAGCCTATCTTTAGCCACAACAGCACTGGGGATCTCTGCTTTCCCAGAGATTCAGCATCTCATGGTGCTCGCTCTCGGCAGAGGCTTTTTCTGAAAAGGCAAACGTCTGGATCCTTCTCCACAAGGAAGGTGCCAGCCCTGAAAGATCTTGCTGGTCTTCATCGTCCCCCTGCAGCCTATCTTTAGCCACAACAGCACTGGGGATCTCTGCTATCCGAGAGACTCAGCATGTCATGGTGCTCGCTCTCGGCAGAAACATTTTCTGAAAAGGCAAACGTCTGGCTCCTTCTCCCACAAGGAAGGTGCCTGCCCTGAAAGCACTTGTAGGTCTTCAGTATCCCTCTGCAGCCTATCCACAGGCACAACAGCACTGGGGATCTCTGCTTTCCCAGAGACTCAGCATCTCATGGTGCTCGCTCTCGGCAGAAACATTTTCTTTAAAGGCAAACGTCTGGCTCCTTCTCCCACAAGGAAGGTGCCAGACCTGAAAGCTCTTGCAGGTCTTCACTATCCCCCTGCAGCCTATCTTTAGACGCAACAGCACTGGGGATATCTGCTTTCCCAGAGACTCAGCATCTCATGGTGCTCGCTCTCGGCAGAGCCTTTTTCTGAAAAGGCCAAAATCTGGCTCCTTCTCCCACAAGGAAGGTGCCAGCCCTGAAAGCTCTTGCAGGTCTTCACTATCCCCCTGCAGCCTATCTTTAGCCACAACAGCACTGGGGATCTCTGCTTTCCCAGAGACTCAGCATGTCATGGTGCTCGCTCTCGGCAGAGCCTATTTCTAAAAAGGCAAACGTCTGGCTCCTTCTCCCACAATGAAGGTGCCAGCCCTGAAAGATCTTACTGCTCTTCACCGTCCCCCTGTAGCCTATCTTTAGCCACAACAGCACTGGGGATCTCTGCTTTCCTAGAGACTCAGCATCTCATGGTGCTCGCTCTCGGCAAAACATATTCTGAAAATGCAAACGTCTGGCTCCTTCTCCCACAAGGACGGTGCCAGCCCTGAAAGATCTTACTGCTCTTCAGCGCCCCCCTGCAGCCTACCACAGGCACAACAGCACTGGGGATCTCTGCTTTCCCAGAGACTCAGCATCTCATGGTGCTCGCTCTCGGCAGAGCCTTTTTCTGAAAAGGCAAACTTACGGCTCCTTCTCCCACAAGGAAGGTGCCAGCCCTGAAATCTCTTTTAGGTCTTCACTATCACCCTGCAGCCTATCTCTAGCCACAACAGCACTGGGGATCTCTGCTTTCCCAGAGACTCAGCATGTCACAGTGCTCGTTCTCGGCAAAAACTTTTTCTGAAAAGGCAAACGTCTGGCTCCTTCTCCCACAAGGAAGGTGCCAGCCCTGAAAGCTCTTGCTGCTCTTCACTATCGCTCTGCAGCCTATCTAGAGCCGGAACAGCACTGGGGATCTCTGCTTTCCCAGAGACTCTGCATGTCATGGTGCTCGTTCTCGGCAGAAACTTTTTCTGAAAAGGCAAACGTCTGGCTCCTTCTCCCACAGGGAAGGTGCCAGCCCTGAAAGATCTTGCTGGTCTTCACCGTCCCCCTGCAGCCTATCCAGAGGCACAACAGCACTGGGGATCTCTGCTTTCCCAGAGACTCAGCATGTCACGGTGCTCGTTCTCGGCAGAAACTTTTTCTGAAAAGGCAAACTTACGGCTCCTTCTCCCCCAAGGAAGGTGTCAGCCCTGAAAGATCTTACTGGTCTTCACCATCCGCCGGCAGCCTATCCACAGGCACAACAGCACTGGGGATCTCTGCTTTCCCAGAGACTCAGAATCTCATCGTGCTCGATCTCGGCAGAGCCTTTTTCTGAAAAGGCAAACGTCTGGCTCCTTCTCCCACAAGGAAGGTGCCAGCCCTAAAAGCACTTGAAGGTATTCATTATCCCCCTGCAGCCTATCTTTAGCCACAACAGCACTGGGGATCTCTGCTTTCCCAGAGACTCAGCATCTCATTGTGCTCGCTCTCGGCAGAGCCTTTTTCTGAAAAGGCAAACGTCTGGCTCCTTCTCCTACAAGGAAGGTGCCAGCCCTGAAAGATCTTGCTGGTCTTCACCGTCCCCCTGCAGCCTATCCAGAGGCACAACAGCACTAGGGATCTCTGCTTTACCAGAGACTCAGCATGTCATAGTGCTCGTTCTCGGCAGAGCCTTTTTCTGAAAAGGCAAACATCTGGCTCCTCCCACAAGGAAGGTGCCAGCCGTGAAAGTTCTTACTGGTCTTCACCATCCCCCGGCAGCCTATCCACAGGCAAAACAGCACTGGGGATCTCTGCTTTCCCAGAGACTCAGCATGTCATAGTGCTCGTTCTCGGCAGATACATTTTCTGAAAAGTCAAACTTATGGCTCCTTCTCCCACAAGGAAGGTGCCAGCTCTGAAATTTCTTGCTGGTCTTCACCGTTCCCCTGTAGCCTATCTTTAGCCACAACAGCACTGGGGATCTCTGCTTTCCCAGAGACTCAGCATCTCATGGTGCTCGCTCTCGGCAGAGGCTTTTTCTGAAAAGGCAAACGTCTGGATCCTTCTCCACAAGGAAGGTGCCAGCCCTGAAAGATCTTGCTGGTCTTCACAGACCCCCTGCAGGCTATCCTCAGGCACAACAGCACTGGGGATCTCTGCTATCCGAGAGACTCAGCATGTCATGGTGCTCGCTCTCGGCAGAAACATTTTCTGAAAAGGCAAACGTCTGGCTCCTTCTCCCACAAGGAAGGTGCCTGCCCTGACAGCACTTGTAGGTCTTCAGTATCCCTCTGCAGCCTATCCACAGGCACAACAGCACTGGGGATCTCTGCTTTCCCAGAGACTCAGCATCTCATGGTGCTCGCTCTCGGCAGAGCCTTTTTCTGAAAAGGCAAACTTACGGCTCCTTCTCCCACAAGGAAGGCGCCAGCCCTGAAATCTCTTGTAGGTCTTCAATATCCCCCTGTAGCCTATCTTTAGCCGCAACAGCACTGGGGATCTCTGCTTTCCCAGAGACGCAGCATCTCATGGTGCTCGCTCTCGGCAGAGGCTTTTTCTGAAAAGGCAAACGTCTGGATCCTTCTCCCACAAGGAAGGTGCCAGCCCTGAAAGATCTTGCTGGTCTTCACCGTCCCCCTGCAGCCTATCTTTAGCCACAACAGCACTGGGGATCTCTGCTTTCCCAGAGACTCAGCATGTCACGGTGCTCGTTCTCGGCAGAAACTTTTTCTGGAAAGGCAAATATCTGGCTCCTTCTCCTACAAGGAAGGTGCCACACCTGAAAGATCTTGCTGGTCTTCACCGTCCCCCTGCAGCCTATCCACAGGCACAACAGCACTAGGGATCTCTGCTTTACCAGAGACTCAGCATGTCATAGTGCTCGTTCTCGGCAGAGCCTTTTTCTGAAAAGGCAAACATCTGGCTCCTCCCACAAGGAAGGTGCCAGCCGTGAAAGTTCTTACTGGTCTTCACCATCCCCCGGCAGCCTATCCACAGGCAAAACAGCACTGGGGATCTCTGCTTTCCCAGAGACTAAGCATCTCATGGTGGTCACTCTCGGCAGAAACATTTTCTGAAAAGGGAAACGTCTGGCTCCTTCTCCCACAAGCAAGGTGCCAGCCCTGAAAGCTCTTGCAGGTCTTCACTTTCCCCCTGCAGTCTATCTTTAGCCGCAACAGCTCTGGGGATCTCTGCTTTCCCAGAGAATCAGTATCTAATGGTGCTCGCTCGGCAGAAACATTTTCTGAAAACCAAAACGTCTGGCTCCTTCCCCTACAAGGAAGGTGCCAGACCTAAAAGAACTTGCAGGTCTTCAGTATCCCTCTGCAGCCTATCCTCAGGCACAACAGCACTGGGGATCTCTGCTTTCCCAGAGACTCAGCATCCCATGGTGCTCGCTCTCGGCAGAGCCTTTTTCTGAAATGGCGAGCTTACGGCTCCTTCTCCCACAAGGAAGGTGCCAGCCCTGAAAGATCTTGCTGGTCTTCACCGTCCCCCTGCAGCCTATCTTTAGCCACAGCAGCACTGGGGATCTCTGCTTTCCTAGAGACTCAGCATGTCATGGTGCTCGTTCTCGGCAGAAACTTTTTCTGGAAAGGCAAATGTCTGGCTCCTTCTCCTACAAGGAAGGTGCCCTCCCTGAAAGATCTTGCTGGTCTTCACCGTCCCCCTGCAGCCTATCCACAGGCACAACAGCACTGGGGATCTCTGCTTTCCCAGAGACTCAGCATGTCATAGTGCTCGTTCTCGGCAGATACATTTTCTGAAAAGTCAAACTTATGGCTCCTTCTCCCACAAGGAAGGTGCCAGCTCTGAAATTTCTTGCTGGTCTTCACCGTTCCGCTGTAGCCTATCTTTAGCCACAACAGCACTGGGGATCTCTGCTTTCCCAGAGACTCAGCATCTCATGGTGCTCGCTCTCGGCAGAGGCTTTTTCTGAAAAGGCAAACGTCTGGATCCTTCTCCACAAGGAAGGTGCCAGCCCTGAAAGATCTTGCTGGTCTTCACAGACCCCCTGCAGGCTATCCTCCGGCACAACAGCACTGGGGATCTCTGCTATCCGAGAGACTCAGCATGTCATGGTGCTCGCTCTCGGCAGAAACATTTTCTGAAAAGGCAAACGTCTGGCTCCTTCTCCCACAAGGAAGGTGCCTGCCCTGACAGCACTTGTAGGTCTTCAGTATCCCTCTGCAGCCTATCCACAGGCACAACAGCACTGGGGATCTCTGCTTTCCCAGAGACTCAGCATCTCATGGTGCTCGCTCTCGGCAGAAACATTTTCTTTAAAGGCAAACGTCTGGCTCCTTCTCCCACAAGGAAGGTGCCAGACCTGAAAGCTCTTGCAGGTCTTCACTATCCCCCTGCAGCCTATCTTTAGACGCAACAGCACTGGGGATCTCTGCTTTCCCAGAGACTCAGCATGTCATAGTGCTCGTTCTCGGCAGAGCCTTTTTCTGAAAAGGCAAACATCTGGCTCCTCCCACAAGGAAGGTGCCAGCCGTGAAAGTTCTTACTGGTCTTCACCATCCCCCAGCAGCCTATCCACAGGCAAAACAGCACTGGGGATCTCTGCTTTCCCAGAGACTCAGCATGTCATAGTGCTCGTTCTCGGCAGATACATTTTCTGAAAAGTCAAACTTATGGCTCCTTCTCCCACAAGGAAGGTGCCAGCTCTGAAATTTCTTGCTGGTCTTCACCGTTCCCCTGTAGCCTATCTTTAGCCACAACAGCACTGGGGATCTCTGCTTTCCCAGAGACTCAGCATCTCATGGTGCTCGCTCTCGGCAGAGGCTTTTTCTGAAAAGGCAAACGTCTGGATCCTTCTCCACAAGGAAGGTGCCAGCCCTGAAAGATCTTGCTGGTCTTCACAGACCCCCTGCAGGCTATCCTCAGGCACAACAGCACTGGGGATCTCTGCTATCCGAGAGACTCAGCATGTCATGGTGCTCGCTCTCGGCAGAAACATTTTCTGAAAAGGCAAACGTCTGGCTCCTTCTCCCACAAGGAAGGTGCCAGCCCTGAAAGCACTTGTAGGTCTTCAGTATCCCTCTGCAGCCTATCCACAGGCACAACAGCACTGGGGATCTCTGCTTTCCCAGAGACTCAGCATCTCATGGTGCTCGCTCTCGGCAGAGCCTTTTTCTGAAAAGGCAAACTTACGGCTCCTTCTCCCACAAGGAAGGCGCCAGCCCTGAAATCTCTTGTAGGTCTTCAATATCCCCCTGTAGCCTATCTTTAGCCGCAACAGCACTGGGGATCTCTGCTTTCCCAGAGACGCAGCATCTCATGGTGCTCGCTCTCGGCAGAGGCTTTTTCTGAAAAGGCAAACGTCTGGATCCTTCTCCCACAAGGAAGGTGCCAGCCCTGAAAGATCTTGCTGGTCTTCACCGTCCCCCTGCAGCCTATCTTTAGCCACAACAGCACTGGGGATCTCTGCTTTCCCAGAGACTCAGCATGTCACGGTGCTCGTTCTCGGCAGAAACTTTTTCTGGAAAGGCAAATATCTGGCTCCTTCTCCTACAAGGAAGGTGCCACACCTGAAAGATCTTGCTGGTCTTCACCGTCCCCCTGCAGCCTATCCACAGGCACAACAGCACTAGGGATCTCTGCTTTACCAGAGACTCAGCATGTCATAGTGCTCGTTCTCGGCAGAGCCTTTTTCTGAAAAGGCAAACATCTGGCTCCTCCCACAAGGAAGGTGCCAGCCGTGAAAGTTCTTACTGGTCTTCACCATCCCCCGGCAGCCTATCCACAGGCAAAACAGCACTGGGGATCTCTGCTTTCCCAGAGACTAAGCATCTCATGGTGGTCACTCTCGGCAGAAACATTTTCTGAAAAGGGAAACGTCTGGCTCCTTCTCCCACAAGCAAGGTGCCAGCCCTGAAAGCTCTTGCAGGTCTTCACTTTCCCCCTGCAGTCTATCTTTAGCCGCAACAGCTCTGGGGATCTCTGCTTTCCCAGAGAATCAGTATCTAATGGTGCTCGCTCGGCAGAAACATTTTCTGAAAACCAAAACGTCTGGCTCCTTCCCCTACAAGGAAGGTGCCAGACCTAAAAGAACTTGCAGGTCTTCAGTATCCCTCTGCAGCCTATCCTCAGGCACAACAGCACTGGGGATCTCTGCTTTCCCAGAGACTCAGCATCCCATGGTGCTCGCTCTCGGCAGAGCCTTTTTCTGAAATGGCGAGCTTACGGCTCCTTCTCCCACAAGGAAGGTGCCAGCCCTGAAAGATCTTGCTGGTCTTCACCGTCCCCCTGCAGCCTATCTTTAGCCACAGCAGCACTGGGGATCTCTGCTTTCCTAGAGACTCAGCATGTCATGGTGCTCGTTCTCGGCAGAAACTTTTTCTGGAAAGGCAAATGTCTGGCTCCTTCTCCTACAAGGAAGGTGCCCTCCCTGAAAGATCTTGCTGGTCTTCACCGTCCCCCTGCAGCCTATCCACAGGCACAACAGCACTGGGGATCTCTGCTTTCCCAGAGACTCAGCATGTCATAGTGCTCGTTCTCGGCAGATACATTTTCTGAAAAGTCAAACTTATGGCTCCTTCTCCCACAAGGAAGGTGCCAGCTCTGAAATTTCTTGCTGGTCTTCACCGTTCCGCTGTAGCCTATCTTTAGCCACAACAGCACTGGGGATCTCTGCTTTCCCAGAGACTCAGCATCTCATGGTGCTCGCTCTCGGCAGAGGCTTTTTCTGAAAAGGCAAACGTCTGGATCCTTCTCCACAAGGAAGGTGCCAGCCCTGAAAGATCTTGCTGGTCTTCACAGACCCCCTGCAGGCTATCCTCCGGCACAACAGCACTGGGGATCTCTGCTATCCGAGAGACTCAGCATGTCATGGTGCTCGCTCTCGGCAGAAACATTTTCTGAAAAGGCAAACGTCTGGCTCCTTCTCCCACAAGGAAGGTGCCTGCCCTGACAGCACTTGTAGGTCTTCAGTATCCCTCTGCAGCCTATCCACAGGCACAACAGCACTGGGGATCTCTGCTTTCCCAGAGACTCAGCATCTCATGGTGCTCGCTCTCGGCAGAAACATTTTCTTTAAAGGCAAACGTCTGGCTCCTTCTCCCACAAGGAAGGTGCCAGACCTGAAAGCTCTTGCAGGTCTTCACTATCCCCCTGCAGCCTATCTTTAGACGCAACAGCACTGGGGATCTCTGCTTTCCCAGAGACTCAGCATCTCATGGTGCTCGCTCTCGGCAGAGCCTTTTTCTGAAAAGGCAAACTTAGGGCTCCTTCTCCCACAAGGAAGGTGCCAGCCCTGAAAGCACTTGCAGGTCTTCAGTATCCCTCTGCAGCCTATCCACAGGCACAACAGCACTGGGGATCTCTGCTTTCCCAGAGACTCAGCATCTCATGGTGCTCGTTTTCGACGGATGCTTTTTTCTGAAAAGGCAAACTTACGGCTCCTTCTCCCACAAGGAAGGTGCCAGCCCTGAAATCTCTTGTAGGTCTTCAATATCCCCCTGTAGCCTATCTTTAGCCGCAACAGCACTGGGGATCTCTGCTTTCCCAGAGACTCAGCATCTCATGGTGCTCGCTCTCGGCAGAGCCTTTTTCTGAAAAGGCAAACGTCTGGCTCCTTCTCCCACAAGGAAGGTGCCAGCCCTGAAAGATGTTGCTGGTCTTCACGGTCCCCCTGCAGCCTATCTTTAGCCACAACAGCACTGGGGATCTCTGCTTTCCCAGAGACTCAGCATCTCATGGTGCTCGCTCTCGGCAGAAACTTTTTCTGGAAAGGCAAATGTCTGGCTCCTTCTCCTACAAGGAAGGTGCGTTCCCTGAAAGATATTGCTGGTCTTCATTATCCCCCTGCAGCCTATCTTTAGCCGCAACAGCACTGGGGATCTCTGCTTTCCCAGAGACTCAGCATGTCACGGTGGTCGTTCTCAGCAGAAACTTTTCCTGAAAAGGCAAACGTCTGGCTCCTTCTCCCACAAGGAAGGTGCCAGCCCTGAAAGCACTTGCAGGTCTTCAGTATCCCTCTGCAGCCTATCCACAGGTACAACAGCACTGGGGATCTCTGCTTTCCCAGAGATTCAGCATGTCATGGTGCTCGTTTTCGACGGAGCCTTTTTTCTGAAAAGGCAAACTTACGGCTCCTTCTCCCACAAGGAAGGTGCCAGCCCTGAAATCTCTTGTAGGTCTTCAATATCCCCCTGTAGCCTATCTTTAGCCGCAACAGCACTGGGGATCTCTGCTTTCCCAGAGACTCAGCATCTCATGGTGCTCGCTCTCGGCAGAGGCTTTTTCTGAAAAGGCAAACGTCTGGATCCTTCTCCCACAAGGAAGGTGGAGCCCTGAAAGATCTTGCTGGTCTTCACCGTCCCCCTGCAGCCTATCTTTAGCCACAACAGCACTGGGGATCTCTGCTTTCACAGAGACTCTGAATCTCATGGTGCTCGCTCTCGGCAGAAACTATTTCTGGAAAGGCAAATGTCTGGCTCCTTCTCCTACAAGGAAGGTGCCATCCCTGAAAGATCTTGCTGGTCTTCACCGTCCCCCTGCAGCCTATCCACAGGCAAAACAGCACTGGGGATCTCTGCTTTCCCAGAGACTCAGCATGTCATAGTGCTCGTTCTCGGCAGAGCCTTTTTCTGAAAAGGCAAACTTACGGCTCCTTCTGCCACAAGGAAGGTGCCAGCCCTGAAATCTCTTGTAGGTCTTCAATATCCCCCTGCAGCCTATCTTTAGCCACAACAGCACTGGGGATCTCTGCTTTCCCAGAGACTCAGCATGTCACGGTGCTCGTTCTCGGCAGAAACTTTTTCTGGAAAGGCAAATATCTGGCTCCTTCTCCTACAAGGAAGGTGCCAGCCCTGAAAGATCTTGCTGGTCTTCACCGTCCCCCTGCAGCCTATCCACAGGCACAACAGCACTAGGGATCTCTGCTTTACCAGAGACTCAGCATGTCATAGTGCTCGTTCTCGGCAGAGCCTTTTTCTGAAAAGGCAAACATCTGGCTCCTCCCACAAGGAAGGTGCCAGCCGTGAAAGTTCTTACTGGTCTTCACCATCCCCCGGCAGCCTATCCACAGGCAAAACAGCACTGGGGATCTCTGCTTTCCCAGAGACTCAGCATCTCATGGTACTCGCTCTCGGCAGAAACATTTTCTGAAAAGGGAAACGTCTGGCTCCTTCTCCCACAAGGAAGGTGCCAGCCCTGAAAGATCTTGCAGGTCTTCACTTTCCCCCTGCAGTCTATCTTTAGCCGCAACAGCACTGGGGATCTCTGCTTTCCCAGAGAATCAGTATCTAATGGTGCTCGCTCTCGGCAGAAACATTTTCTGAAAACCAAAACGTCTGGCTCCTTCCCCTACAAGGAAGGTGCCAGACCTAAAAGAACTTGCAGGTCTTCAGTATCCCTCTGCAGCCTATCCTCAGGCACAACAGCACTGGGGATCTCTGCTTTCCCAGAGACTCAGCATCCCATGGTGCTCGCTCTCGGCAGAGCCTTTTTCTGAAATGGCGAACTTACGGCTCCTTCTCCCACAAGGAAGGTGCCAGCCCTGAAAGATATTGCTGGTCTTCACTATCCCCCTGCAGCCTATCTTTAGCCGCAACAGCACTGGGGATCTCTGCTTTCCCAGAGACTCAGCATGTCACGGTGGTCGTTCTCAGCAGAAACTTTTCCTGAAAAGGCAAACGTCTGGCTCCTTCTCCCACAAGGAAGGTGCCAGCCCTGAAAGCACTTGCAGGTCTTCAGTATCCCTCTGCAGCCTATCCACAGGCACAACAGCACTGGGGATCTCTGCTTTCCCAGAGACTCAGCATCTCATGGTGCTCGTTTTCGACGGAGCCTTTTTTCTGAAAAGGCAAACTTACGGCTCCTTCTCCCACAAGGAAGGTGCCAGCCCTGAAATCTCTTGTAGGTCTTCAATATCCCCCTGTAGCCTATCTTTAGCCGCAACAGCACTGGGGATCTCTGCTTTCCCAGAGACTCAGCATCTCATGGTGCTCGCTCTCGGCAGAGCCTTTTTCTGAAAAGGCAAACGTCTGGCTCCTTCTCCCACAAGGAAGGTGCCAGCCCTGAAAGATGTTGCTGGTCTTCACGGTCCCCCTGCAGCCTATCCACAGGCACAACAGCACTGGGGATCTCTGCTTTCCCAGAGACTCAGCATCTCATGGTGCTCGCTCTCGGCAGAGGCTTTTTCTGAAAAGGCAAACGTCTGGATCCTTCTCCCACAAGGAAGGTGCCAGCCCTGAAAGATCTTGCTGGTCTTCACCGTCCCCCTGCAACCTATCTTTAGCCACAACAGCACTGGGGATCTCTGCTTTCCCAGAGACTCAGCATGTCACGGTGCTCGTTCTCGGCAGAAACTTTTTCTGGAAAGGCAAATATCTGGCTCCTTCTCCTACAAGGAAGGTGCCACACCTGAAAGATCTTGCTGGTCTTCACCGTCCCCCTGCAGCCTATCCACAGGCACAACAGCACTAGGGATCTCTGCTTTACCAGAGACTCAGCATGTCATAGTGCTCGTTCTCGGCAGAGCCTTTTTCTGAAAAGGCAAACATCTGGCTCCTCCCACAAGGAAGGTGCCAGTCGTGAAAGTTCTTACTGGTCTTCACCATCCCCCGGCAGCCTATCCACAGGCAAAACAGCACTGGGGATCTCTGCTTTCCCAGAGACTCAGCATCTCATGGTACTCGCTCTCGGCAGAAACATTTTCTGAAAAGGGAAACGTCTGGCTCCTTCTCCCACAAGGAAGGTGCCAGCCCTGAAAGATCTTGCAGGTCTTCACTTTCCCCCTGCAGTCTATCTTTAGCCGCAACAGCACTGGGGATCTCTGCTTTCCCAGAGAATCAGTATCTAATGGTGCTCGCTCTCGGCAGAAACATTTTCTGAAAACCAAAACGTCTGGCTCCTTCCCCTACAAGGAAGGTGCCAGACCTAAAAGAGCTTGCAGGTCTTCAGTATCCCTCTGCAGCCTATCCTCAGGCACAACAGCACTGGGGATCTCTGCTTTCCCAGAGACTCAGCATCCCATGGTGCTCGCTCTCGGCAGAGCCTTTTTCTGAAATGGCGAACTTACGGCTCCTTCTCCCACAAGGAAGGTGCCAGCCCTGAAAGATATTGCTGGTCTTCACTATCCCCCTGCAGCCTATCTTTAGCCGCAACAGCACTGGGGATCTCTGCTTTCCCAGAGACTCAGCATGTCACGGTGGTCGTTCTCAGCAGAAACTTTTCCTGAAAAGGCAAACGTCTGGCTCCTTCTCCCACAAGGAAGGTGCCAGCCCTGAAAGCACTTGCAGGTCTTCAGTATCCCTCTGCAGCCTATCCACAGGCACAACAGCACTGGGGATCTCTGCTTTCCCAGAGACTCAGCATCTCATGGTGCTCGTTTTCGACGGAGCCTTTTTTCTGAAAAGGCAAACTTACGGCTCCTTCTCCCACAAGGAAGGTGCCAGCCCTGAAATCTCTTGTAGGTCTTCACTATCACCCTGCAGCCTATCTTTAGCCACAACAGCACTGGGGATCTCTGCTTTCCCAGAGACTCAGCATCTCATGGTGCTCGCTCTCGGCAGAGCCTTTTTCTGAAAAGGCAAACTTACGGCTCCTTCTCCCACAAGGAAGGTGCCAGCCCTGAAATCTCTTTTAGGTCTTCACTATCACCCTGCAGCCTATCTCTAGCCACAACAGCACTGGGGATCTCTGCTTTCCCAGAGACTCAGCATGTCACAGTGCTCGTTCTCGGCAAAAACTTTTTCTGAAAAGGCAAACGTCTGGCTCCTTCTCCCACAAGGAAGGTGCCAGCCCTGAAAGATATTGCTGGTCTTCACTACCCCCTGCAGCCTATCTTTAGCCGCAACAGCACTGGGGATCTCTGCTTTCCCAGAGACTCAGCATGTCACGGTGGTCGTTCTCAGCAGAAACTTTTCCTGAAAAGGCAAACGTCTGGCTCCTTCTCCCACAAGGAAGGTGCCAGCCCTGAAAGCACTTGCAGGTCTTCAGTATCCCTCTGCAGCCTATCCACAGGCACAACAGCACTGGGGATCTCTGCTTTCCCAGAGACTCAGCATCTCATGGTGCTCGTTTTCGACGGAGCCTTTTTTCTGAAAAGGCAAACTTACGGCTCCTTCTCCCACAAGGAAGGTGCCAGCCCTGAAATCTCTTGTAGGTCTTCAATATCCCCCTGTAGCCTATCTTTAGCCGCAACAGCACTGGGGATCTCTGCTTTCCCAGAGACTCAGCATCTCATGGTGCTCGCTCTCGGCAGAGGCATTTTCTGAAAAGGCAAAAGTCTGGCTCCTTCTCCCACAAGGAAGGTGGAGCCCTGAAAGATCTTGCTGGTCTTCACCGTCCCCCTGCAGCCTATCTTTAGCCACAACAGCACTGGGGATCTCTGCTTTCCCAGAGACTCAGCATCTCATGGTGCTCGGTCTCGGCAGAAACTTTTTCTGGAAAGGCAAATGTCTGGCTCCTTCTCCTACAAGGAAGGTGCCATCCCTGAAAGATCTTGCTGGTCTTCACCGTCCCCCTGCAGCCTATCCACAGGCAAAGCAGCACTGGGGATCTCTGCTTTCCCAGAGAATCAGCATGTCATAGTGCTCGTTCTCGGCAGAGCCTTTTTCTGAAAAGGCAAACTTACGGCTCCTTCTGCCACAAGGAAGGTGCCAGCCCTGAAATCTCTTGTAGGTCTTCAATATCCCCCTGCAGCCTATCTTTAGCCACAACAGCACTGGGGATCTCTGCTTTCCCAGAGACTCAGCATGTCACGGTGCTCGTTCTCGGCAGAAACTTTTTCTGGAAAGGCAAATATCTGGCTCCTTCTCCTACAAGGAATGTTGCAGCCCTGAAAGATCTTGCTGGTCTTCACCGTCCCCCTGCAGCCTATCCAGAGGCACAACAGCACTGGGGATCTCTGCTTTACCAGAGACTCAGCATGTCATAGTGCTCGTTCTCGGCAGAGCCTTTTTCTGAAAAGGCAAACATCTGGCTCCTCCCACAAGGAAGGTGCCAGCCGTGAAAGTTCTTACTGGTCTTCACCATCCCCCGGCAGCCTATCCACAGGCAAAACAGCACTGGGGATCTCTGCTTTCCCAGAGACTCAGCATCTCATGGTACTCGCTCTCGGCAGAAACATTTTCTGAAAAGGGAAACGTCTGGCTCCTTCTCCCACAAGGAAGGTGCCAGCCCTGAAAGATCTTGCAGGTCTTCACTTTCCCCCTGCAGTCTATCTTTAGCCGCAACAGCACTGGGGATCTCTGCTTTCCCAGAGAATCAGTATCTAATGGTGCTCGCTCTCGGCAGAAACATTTTCTGAAAACCAAAACGTCTGGCTCCTTCCCCTACAAGGAAGGTGCCAGACCTAAAAGAACTTGCAGGTCTTCAGTATCCCTCTGCAGCCTATCCTCAGGCACAACAGCACTGGGGATCTCTGCTTTCCCAGAGACTCAGCATCCCATGGTGCTCGCTCTCGGCAGAGCCTTTTTCTGAAATGGCGAACTTACGGCTCCTTCTCCCACAAGGAAGGTGCCAGCCCTGAAAGATATTGCTGGTCTTCACTATCCCCCTGCAGCCTATCTTTAGCCGCAACAGCACTGGGGATCTCTGCTTTCCCAGAGACTCAGCATGTCACGGTGGTCGTTCTCAGCAGAAACTTTTCCTGAAAAGGCAAACGTCTGGCTCCTTCTCCCACAAGGAAGGTGCCAGCCCTGAAAGCACTTGCAGGTCTTCAGTATCCCACTGCAGCCTATCCACAGGCACAACAGCACTGGGGATCTCTGCTTTCCCAGAGACTCAGCATCTCATGGTGCTCGTTTTCGACGGAGCCTTTTTTCTGAAAAGGCAAACTTACGGCTCCTTCTCCCACAAGGAAGGTGCCAGCCCTGAAATCTCTTGTAGGTCTTCAATATCCCCCTGTAGCCTATCTTTAGCCGCAACAGCACTGGGGATCTCTGCTTTCCCAGAGACTCAGCATCTCATGGTGCTCGCTCTCGGCAGAGCCTTTTTCTGAAAAGGCAAACGTCTGGCTCCTTCTCCCACAAGGAAGGTGCCAGCCCTGAAAGATCTTGCTGGTCTTCACGGTCCCCCTGCAGCCTATCCACAGGCACAACAGCACTGGGGATCTCTGCTTTCCCAGAGACTCAGCATGTCACGGTGGTCGTTCTCAGCAGAAACTTTTCCTGAAAAGGCAAACGTCTGGCTCCTTCTCCCACAAGGAAGGTGCCAGCCCTGAAAGCACTTGCAGGTCTTCAGTATCCCTCTGCAGCCTATCCACAGGCACAACAGCACTGGGGATCTCTGCTTTCCCAGAGACTCAGCATCTCATGGTGCTCGTTTTCGACGGAGCCTTTTTTCTGAAAAGGCAAACTTACGGCTCCTTCTCCCACAAGGAAGGTGCCAGCCCTGAAATCTCTTGTAGGTCTTCAATATCCCCCTGTAGCCTATCTTTAGCCGCAACAGCACTGGGGATCTCTGCTTTCCCAGAGACTCAGCATCTCATGGTGCTCGCTCTCGGCAGAGCCTTTTTCTGAAAAGGCAAACGTCTGGCTCCTTCTCCCACAAGGAAGGTGCCAGCCCTGAAAGATGTTGCTGGTCTTCACGGTCCCCCTGCAGCCTATCCACAGGCACAACAGCACTGGGGATCTCTGCTTTCCCAGAGACTCAGCATCTCATGGTGCTCGCTCTCGGCAGAGGCTTTTTCTGAAAAGGCAAACGTCTGGATCCTTCTCCCACAAGGAAGGTGCCAGCCCTGAAAGATCTTGCTGGTCTTCACCGTCCCCCTGCAACCTATCTTTAGCCACAACAGCACTGGGGATCTCTGCTTTCCCAGAGACTCAGCATGTCACGGTGCTCGTTCTCGGCAGAAACTTTTTCTGGAAAGGCAAATATCTGGCTCCTTCTCCTACAAGGAAGGTGCCAGCCCTGAAAGATCTTGCTGGTCTTCACCGTCCCCCTGCAGCCTATCCAGAGGCACAACAGCACTAGGGATCTCTGCTTCACCAGAGACTCAGCATGTCATAGTGCTCGTTCTCGGCAGAGCCTTTTTCTGAAAAGGCAAACATCTGGCTCCTCCCACAAGGAAGGTGCCAGCCGTGAAAGTTCTTACTGGTCTTCACCATCCCCCGGCAGCCTATCCACAGGCAAAACAGCACTGGGGATCTCTGCTTTCCCAGAGACTCAGCATCTCATAGTACTCGCTCTCGGCAGAAACATTTTCTGAAAAGGGAAACGTCTGGCTCCTTCTCCCACAAGGAAGGTGCCAGCCCTGAAAGATCTTGCTGGTCTTCACAGACCCCCTGCAGCCTATCCTCAGGCACAACAGCACTGGGGATCTCTGCTTTCCCAGAGACTAAGCATCTCATGGTGGTCACTCTCGGCAGAAACATTTTCTGAAAAGGCAAACGGCTGGCTCCTTCTCCGACAAGCAAGGTGCCAGCCCTGAAAGCTCTTGCAGGTCTTCACTTTCCCCCTGCAGTCTATCTTTAGCCGCAACAGCACTGGGGATCTCTGCTTTCCCAGAGAATCAGTATCTAATGGTGCTCGCTCTCGGCAGAAACATTTTCTGAAAACCAAAACGTCTGGCTCCTTCCCCTACAAGGAAGGTGCCAGACCTAAAAGAACTTGCAGGTCTTCAGTATCCCTCTGCAGCCTATCCTCAGGCACAACAGCACTGGGGATCTCTGCTTTCCCAGAGACTCAGCATCCCATGGTGCTCGCTCTCGGCAGAGCCTTTTTCTGAAATGGCGAACTTACGGCTCCTTCTCCCACAAGGAAGGTGCCAGCCCTGAAAGATCTTGCTGGTCTTCACCGTCCCCCTGCAGCCTATCTTTAGCCACAGCAGCACTGGGGATCTCTGCTTTCCTAGAGACTCAGCATGTCATGGTGCTCGTTCTCGGCAGAAACTTTTTCTGGAAAGGCAAATGTCTGGCTCCTTCTCCTACAAGGAAGGTGCCAGACCTGAAAGATCTTGCTGGTCTTCACCGTCCCCCTGCAGCCTATCCACAGGCACAACAGCACTGGGGATCTCTGCTTTCCCAGAGACTCAGCATGTCATAGTGCTCGTTCTCGGCAGATACATTTTCTGAAAAGTCAAACTTATGGCTCCTTCTCCCACAAGGAAGGTGCCAGCTCTGAAATTTCTTGCTGGTCTTCACCGTTCCCCTGTAGCCTATCTTTAGCCACAACAGCACTGGGGATCTCTGCTTTCCCAGAGATTCAGCATCTCATGGTGCTCGCTCTCGGCAGAGGCTTTTTCTGAAAAGGCAAACGTCTGGATCCTTCTCCACAAGGAAGGTGCCAGCCCTGAAAGATCTTGCTGGTCTTCATCGTCCCCCTGCAGCCTATCTTTAGCCACAACAGCACTGGGGATCTCTGCTATCCGAGAGACTCAGCATGTCATGGTGCTCGCTCTCGGCAGAAACATTTTCTGAAAAGGCAAACGTCTGGCTCCTTCTCCCACAAGGAAGGTGCCTGCCCTGAAAGCACTTGTAGGTCTTCAGTATCCCTCTGCAGCCTATCCAGAGGCACAACAGCACTGGGGATCTCTGCTTTCCCAGAGACTCAGCATCTCATGGTGCTCGCTCTCGGCAGAGGCTTTTTCTGAAAAGGCAAACGTCTGGATCCTTCTCCCACAAGGAAGGTGCCAGCCCTGAAAGATCTTGCTGGTCTTCACCGTCCCCCTGCAACCTATCTTTAGCCACAACAGCACTGGGGATCTCTGCTTTCCCAGAGACTCAGCATGTCACGGTGCTCGTTCTCGGCAGAAACATTTTCTGGAAAGGCAAATATCTGGCTCCTTCTCCTACAAGGAAGGTGCCAGCCCTGAAAGATCTTGCTGGTCTTCACCGTCCCCCTGCAGCCTATCCAGAGGCACAACAGCACTAGGGATCTCTGCTTTACCAGAGACTCAGCATGTCATAGTGCTCGTTCTCGGCAGAGCCTTTTTCTGAAAAGGCAAACATCTGGCTCCTCCCACAAGGAAGGTGCCAGCCGTGAAAGTTCTTACTGGTCTTCACCATCCCCCGGCAGCCTATCCACAGGCAAAACAGCACTGGGGATCTCTGCTTTCCCAGAGACTCAGCATCTCATGGTACTCGCTCTCGGCAGAAACATTTTCTGAAAAGGGAAACGTCTGGCTCCTTCTCCCACAAGGAAGGTGCCAGCCCTGAAAGATCTTGCTGGTCTTCACAGACCCCCTGCAGCCTATCCTCAGGCACAACAGCACTGGGGATCTCTGCTTTCCCAGAGACTAAGCATCTCATGGTGGTCACTCTCGGCAGAAACATTTTCTGAAAAGGCAAACGGCTGGCTCCTTCTCCGACAAGCAAGGTGCCAGCCCTGAAAGCTCTTGCAGGTCTTCACTTTCCCCCTGCAGTCTATCTTTAGCCGCAACAGCACTGGGGATCTCTGCTTTCCCAGAGAATCAGTATGTAATGGTGCTCGCTCTCGGCAGAAACATTTTCTGAAAACCAAAACGTCTGGCTCCTTCCCCTACAAGGAAGGTGCCAGACCTAAAAGAACTTGCAGGTCTTCAGTATCCCTCTGCAGCCTATCCTCAGGCACAACAGCACTGGGGATCTCTGCTTTCCCAGAGACTCAGCATCCCATGGTGCTCGCTCTCGGCAGAGCCTTTTTCTGAAATGGCGAACTTACGGCTCCTTCTCCCACAAGGAAGGTGCCAGCCCTGAAAGATCTTGCTGGTCTTCACCGTCCCCCTGCAGCCTATCTTTAGCCACAGCAGCACTGGGGATCTCTGCTTTCCTAGAGACTCAGCATGTCATGGTGCTCGTTCTCGGCAGAAACTTTTTCTGGAAAGGCAAATGTCTGGCTCCTTCTCCTACAAGGAAGGTGCCAGACCTGAAAGATCTTGCTGGTCTTCACCGTCCCCCTGCAGCCTATCCACAGGCACAACAGCACTGGGGATCTCTGCTTTCCCAGAGACTCAGCATGTCATAGTGCTCGTTCTCGGCAGATACATTTTCTGAAAAGTCAAACTTATGGCTCCTTCTCCCACAAGGAAGGTGCCAGCTCTGAAATTTCTTGCTGGTCTTCACCGTTCCCCTGTAGCCTATCTTTAGCCACAACAGCACTGGGGATCTCTGCTTTCCCAGAGATTCAGCATCTCATGGTGCTCGCTCTCGGCAGAGGCTTTTTCTGAAAAGGCAAACGTCTGGATCCTTCTCCACAAGGAAGGTGCCAGCCCTGAAAGATCTTGCTGGTCTTCATCGTCCCCCTGCAGCCTATCTTTAGCCACAACAGCACTGGGGATCTCTGCTATCCGAGAGACTCAGCATGTCATGGTGCTCGCTCTCGGCAGAAACATTTTCTGAAAAGGCAAACGTCTGGCTCCTTCTCCCACAAGGAAGGTGCCTGCCCTGAAAGCACTTGTAGGTCTTCAGTATCCCTCTGCAGCCTATCCAGAGGCACACAGCACTGGGGATCTCTGCTTTCCCAGAGACTCAGCATCTCATGGTGCTCGCTCTCGGCAGAAACATTTTCTTTAAAGGCAAACGTCTGGCTCCTTCTCCCACAAGGAAGGTGCCAGACCTGAAAGCTCTTGCAGGTCTTCACTATCCCCCTGCAGCCTATCTTTAGACGCAACAGCACTGGTGATATCTGCTTTCCCAGAGACTCAGCATCTCATGGTGCTCGCTCTCGACAGAGCCTATTTCTAAAAAGGCAAACGTCTGGCTCCTTCTCCCACAATGAAGGTGCCAGCCCTGAAAGATCTTACTGCTCTTCACCGTCCCCCTGTAGCCTATCTTTAGCCACAACAGCACTGGGGATCTCTGCTTTCCTAGAGACTCAGCATCTCATGGTGCTCGCTCTTGGCAAAACATATTCTGAAAATGCAAACGTCTGGCTCCTTCTCCCACAAGGAAGGTGCCAGACCTAAAAGCACTTGCAGGTCTTCAGTATCCCTCTGCAGCCTATCCTCAGGCACAACAGCACTGGGGATCTCTGCTTTCCCAGAGACTCAGCATCTCATGGTGCTCGCTCTCGGCTGAGCCTTTTTCTGTAAGACAAACTTACGGCTCCTTCTCCCACAAGGAAGGTGCCAGTCCTGATATCTCTTTTAGGTCTTCACTCTCACCCTGCAGACTATCTTTAGCCGCAACAGCACTGGGGATCTCTGCTTTCCCAGAGACTCAGCATGTCACGGTGCTCGTTCTCGGCAGAAACTTTTTCTGGAAAGGCAAATATCTGGCTCCTTCTCCTACAAGGAAGGTGCCAGACCTGAAAGATCTTGCTGGTCTTCACCGTCCCCCTGCAGCCTATCCACAGGCACAACAGCACTAGGGATATCTGCTTTACCAGAGACTCAGCATGTCATAGTGCTCGTTCTCGGCAGAGCCTTTTTCTGAAAAGGCAAACATCTGGCTCCTCCCACAAGGAAGGTGCCAGCCGTGAAAGTTCTTACTGGTCTTCACCATCCCCCGGCAGCCTATCCACAGGCAAAACAGCACTGGGGATCTCTGCTTTCCCAGAGACTCAGCATCTCATGGTACTCGCTCTCGGCAGAAACATTTTCTGAAAAGGGAAACGTCTGGCTCCTTCTCCCACAAGGAAGGTGCCAGCCCTGAAAGATCTTGCTGGTCTTCACAGACCCCCTGCAGCCTATCCTCAGGCACAACAGCACTGGGGATCTCTGCTTTCCCAGAGACTAAGCATCTCATGGTGGTCACTCTCGGCAGAAACATTTTCTGAAAAGGCAAACGGCTGGCTCCTTCTCCGACAAGCAAGGTGCCAGCCCTGAAAGCTCTTGCAGGTCTTCACTTTCCCCCTGCAGTCTATCTTTAGCCGCAACAGCACTGGGGATCTCTGCTTTCCCAGAGAATCAGTATCTAATGGTGCTCGCTCTCGGCAGAAACATTTTCTGAAAACCAAAACGTCTGGCTCCTTCCCCTACAAGGAAGGTGCCAGACCTAAAAGAACTTGCAGGTCTTCAGTATCCCTCTGCAGCCTATCCTCAGGCACAACAGCACTGGGGATCTCTGCTTTCCCAGAGACTCAGCATCCCATGGTGCTCGCTCTCGGCAGAGCCTTTTTCTGAAATGGCGAACTTACGGCTCCTTCTCCCACAAGGAAGGTGCCAGCCCTGAAAGATCTTGCTGGTCTTCACCGTCCCCCTGCAGCCTATCTTTAGCCACAGAAGCACTGGGGATCTCTGCTTTCCTAGAGACTCAGCATGTCATGGTGCTCGTTCTCGGCAGAAACTTTTTCTGGAAAGGCAAATGTCTGGCTCCTTCTCCTACAAGGAAGGTGCCAGACCTGAAAGATCTTGCTGGTCTTCACCGTCCCCCTGCAGCCTATCCACAGGCACAACAGCACTGGGGATCTCTGCTTTCCCAGAGACTCAGCATGTCATAGTGCTCGTTCTCGGCAGATACATTTTCTGAAAAGTCAAACTTATGGCTCCTTCTCCCACAAGGAAGGTGCCAGCTCTGAAATTTCTTGCTGGTCTTCACCGTTCCCCTGTAGCCTATCTTTAGCCACAACAGCACTGGGGATCTCTGCTTTCCCAGAGATTCAGCATCTCATGGTGCTCGCTCTCGGCAGAGGCTTTTTCTGAAAAGGCAAACGTCTGGATCCTTCTCCACAAGGAAGGTGCCAGCCCTGAAAGATCTTGCTGGTCTTCATCGTCCCCCTGCAGCCTATCTTTAGCCACAACAGCACTGGGGATCTCTGCTATCCGAGAGACTCAGCATGTCATGGTGCACGCTCTCGGCAGAAACATTTTCTGAAAAGGCAAACGTCTGGCTCCTTCTCCCACAAGGAAGGTGCCTGCCCTGAAAGCACTTGTAGGTCTTCAGTATCCCTCTGCAGCCTATCCACAGGCACAACAGCACTGGGGATCTCTGCTTTCCCAGAGACTCAGCATCTCATGGTGCTCGCTCTCGGCAGAAACATTTTCTTTAAAGGCAAACGTCTGGCTCCTTCTCCCACAAGGAAGGTGCCAGACCTGAAAGCTCTTGCAGGTCTTCACTATCCCCCTGCAGCCTATCTTTAGACGCAACAGCACTGGGGATATCTGCTTTCCCAGAGACTCAGCATCTCATGGTGCTCGCTCTCGGCAGAGCCTTTTTCTGAAAAGGCCAAAATCTGGCTCCTTCTCCCACAAGGAAGGTGCCAGCCCTGAAAGCTCTTGCAGGTCTTCACTATCCCCCTGCAGCCTATCTTTAGCCACAACAGCACTGGGGATCTCTGCTTTCCTAGAGACTCAGCATCTCATGGTGCTCGCTCTCGGCAAAACATATTCTGAAAATGCAAACGTCTGGCTCCTTCTCCCACAAGGAAGGTGCCAGACCTAAAAGCACTTGCAGGTCTTCAGTATCCCTCTGCAGCCTATCCTCAGGCACAACAGCACTGGGGATCTCTGCTTTCCCAGAGACTCAGCATCTCATGGTGCTCGCTCTCGGCAGAGCCTTTTTCTGTAAGACAAACTTACGGCTCCTTCTCCCACAAGGAAGGTGCCAGTCCTGATATCTCTTTTAGGTCTTCACTCTCACCCTGCAGACTATCTTTAGCCACAACAGCACTGGGGATCTCTGCTTTCCCAGAGACTCAGCATGTCACGGTGCTCGTTCTCGGCAGAAACTTTTTCTGAAAAGGCAAACGTCTGGCTCCTTCTCCCACAAGGAAGGTGCCAGCCCTGAAAGCTCTTGCAGGTCTTCACTATCCCACTGCAGGCTATCTTTAGCTGCAAAACCACCTGGGATCTCTGCTTTCTTAGAAACTCAGCATCTCATGGTGCTCACTCTCGACAGTGCCTATTTCTGAAAAGGCAAACGTCTGGCTACTTCTCCCACAAGGAAGGTGCCAGCCTTGAAAGATGTTGCTGGTCTTCACCGTCCCCCTGCAGCCTATCCACAGGCACAACAGCACTGGGGATCTCTGCTTTCCCAGAGACTCAGCATCTCATGGTGCTCGCTCTCGGCAGAGCCTTTTTCTGAAAAGGCAAACTTACGGCTCCTTCTCCCACAAGGAAGGTGCCAGCCCTGAAAGATCTTGCTGGTCTTCACCGTCCCCCTGCAGCCTATCCACAGGCAAAACAGCACTGGGGAAATCTGCTTTCCGAGAGACTCAGCATCACATGGTGCTCGCTCTCGGCAGAGCCTTTTTCTGAAAAGGCAAACGTCTGGCTCATTCTCCCACAAGGAAGGTGCCAGCCCTGAAAGATCTTTCTGCTCTTCAGCGTCCCCCTGCAGCCTATCCACAGGCACAACAGCACTGGGGATCTCTGCTTTCCCAGAGACTCAGCATCTCATGGTGCTCGCTCTCGGCAGAGCCTTTTTCTGAAAAGGCAAACTTACGGCTCCTTCTCCCACAAGGAAGGTGCCAGCCCTGAAATCTCTTTTAGGTCTTCACTATCACCCTGCAGCCTATCTCTAGCCACAACAGCACTGGGGATCTCTGCTTTCCCAGAGACTCAGCATGTCACAGTGCTCGTTCTCGGCAAAAACTTTTTCTGAAAAGGCAAACGTCTGGCTCCTTCTCCCACAAGGAAGGTGCCAGCCCTGAAAGCTCTTGCTGCTCTTCACTATCGCTCTGCAGCCTATCTAGAGCCGGAACAGCACTGGGGATCTCTGCTTTCCCAGAGACTCTGCATGTCATGGTGCTCGTTCTCGGCAGAAACTTTTTCTGAAAAGGCAAACGTCTGGCTCCTTCTCCCACAGGGAAGGTGCCAGCCCTGAAAGATCTTGCTGGTCTTCACCGTCCCCCTGCAGCCTATCCAGAGGCACAACAGCACTGGGGATCTCTGCTTTCCCAGAGACTCAGCATGTCACGGTGCTCGTTCTCGGCAGAAACTTTTTCTGACAAGGCAAACTTACGGCTCCTTCTCCCCCAAGGAAGGTGTCAGCCCTGAAAGATCTTACTGGTCTTCACCATCCGCCGGCAGCCTATCCACAGGCACAACAGCACTGGGGATCTCTGCTTTCCCAGAGACTCAGAATCTCATCGTGCTCGATCTCGGCAGAGCCTTTTTCTGAAAAGGCAAACGTCTGGCTCCTTCTAACACAAGGAAGGTGACAGCCCTGAAAGATGTTGCTGGTCTTCACCGTTCCCCTGTAGCCTATCTTTAGCCGCAACAGCACTGGGGATCTCTGCTATCCCAGAGACTCAGCATGTCAGGGTGCTCTTTCTCGGCAGAAACATTTTCTGGAAAGAGAAATGTTTGGCTCCTTCTCCTACAAGGAAGGTGCCATCCCTGAAAGATCTTGCTGGTCTTCACCGTCCGCCTGCAGCCTATCCACAGGCACAACAGCACTGGGGATCTCTGCTTTCCCAGAGACTCAGCATCTCATGGTGCTCGCTCTCGGCAGAGCCTTTTTCTGAAAAGGCAAACGTCTGGCTCCTTCTCCCACAAGGAAGGTGCCAGCCCTGAAAGCACTTGCAGTTCTTCAGTATCCCTCTGCAGGCTATCCACAGGCACAACAGCACTGGGGATCTCTGCTTTCCCAGAGACTCAGCATCTCATGGTGCTCGCTCTCGGCAGAGCCTATTTCTAAAAAGGCAAACGTCTGGCTCCTTCTCCCACAATGAAGGTGCCAGCCCTGAAAGATCTTACTGACCTTCACCGTCCCCCTGTAGCCTATCTTTAGCCACAAGAGCACTGGGGATCTCTGCTTTCCTAGAGACTCAGCATCTCATGGTGCTCGCTCTCGGCAAAACATATTCTGAAAATGCAAACGTCTGGCTCCTTCTCCCACAAGGAAGGTGCCAGCCCTGAAAGATCTTACTGCTCTTCAGCGTCCCCCTGCAGCCTATCCACAGGCACAACAGCACTGGGGATCTCTGCTTTCCCAGAGACTCAGCATCTCATGGTGCTCGCTCTCGGCAGAGCCTTTTTCTGAAAAGGCAAACTTACGGCTCCTTCTCCCACAAGGAAGGTGCCAGCCCTGAAATCTCTTTTAGGTCTTCACTATCACCCTGCAGCCTATCTCTAGCCACAACAGCACTGGGGATCTCTGCTTTCCCAGAGACTCAGCATGTCACAGTGCTCGTTCTCGGCAAAAACTTTTTCTGAAAAGGCAAACGTCTGGCTCCTTCTCCCACAAGGAAGGTGCCAGCCCTGAAAGCTCTTGCTGCTCTTCACTATCGCTCTGCAGCCTATCTAGAGCCGGAACAGCACTGGGGATCTCTGCTTTCCCAGAGACTCTGCATGTCATGGTGCTCGTTCTCGGCAGAAACTTTTTCTGAAAAGGCAAACGTCTGGCTCCTTCTCCCACAGGGAAGGTGCCAGCCCTGAAAGATCTTGCTGGTCTTCACCGTCCCCCTGCAGCCTATCCAGAGGCACAACAGCACTGGGGATCTCTGCTTTCCCAGAGACTCAGCATGTCACGGTGCTCGTTCTCGGCAGAAACTTTTTCTGAAAAGGCAAACTTACGGCTCCTTCTCCCCCAAGGAAGGTGTCAGCCCTGAAAGATCTTACTGGTCTTCACCATCCGCCGGCAGCCTATCCACAAGCACAACAGCACTGGGGATCTCTGCTTTCCCAGAGACTCAGAATCTCATCGTGCTCGATCTCGGCAGAGCCTTTTTCTGAAAAGGCAAACGTCTGGCTCCTTCTCCCACAAGGAAGGTGCCAGCCCTGAAAGATCTTGAAGGTATTCATTATCCCCCTGCAGCCTATCTTTAGCCACAACAGCACTGGGGATCTCTGCTTTCCCAGAGACTCAGCATCTCATTGTGCTCGCTCTCGGCAGAGCCTTTTTCTGAAAAGGCAAACGTCTGGCTCCTTCTCCTACAAGGAAGGTGCCAGCCCTGAAAGATCTTGCTGGTCTTCACCGTCCCCCTGCAGCCTATCCAGAGGCACAACAGCACTATGGATCTCTGCTTTACCAGAGACTCAGCATGTCATAGTGCTCGTTCTCGGCAGAGCCTTTTTCTGAAAAGGCAAACATCTGGCTCCTCCCACAAGGAAGGTGCCAGCCGTGAAAGTTCTTACTGGTCTTCACCATCCCCCGGCAGCCTATCCACAGGCAAAACAGCACTGGGGATCTCTGCTTTCCCAGAGACTCAGCATCTCATGGTACTCGCTCTCGGCAGAAACATTTTCGGAAAAGGGAAACGTCTGGCTCCTTCTCCCACAAGGAAGGTGCCAGCCCTGAAAGATCTTGCTGGTCTTCACAGACCCCCTGCAGCCTATCCTCAGGCACAACAGCACTGGGGATCTCTGCTTTCCCAGAGACTAAGCATCTCATGGTGGTCACTCTCGGCAGAAACATTTTCTGAAAAGGCAAACGGCTGGCTCCTTCTCCGACAAGCAAGGTGCCAGCCCTGAAAGCTCTTGCAGGTCTTCACTTTCCCCCTGCAGTCTATCTTTAGCTGCAACAGCACTGGGGATCTCTGCTTTCCCAGAGAATCAGTATCTAATGGTGCTCGCTCTCGGCAGAAACATTTTCTGAAAACCAAAACGTCTGGCTCCTTCCCCTACAAGGAAGGTGCCAGACCTAAAAGAACTTGCAGGTCTTCAGTATCCCTCTGCAGCCTATCCTCAGGCACAACAGCACTGGGGATCTCTGCTTTCCCAGAGACTCAGCATCCCATGGTGCTCGCTCTCGGCAGAGCCTTTTTCTGAAATGGCGAACTTACGGCTCCTTCTCCCACAAGGAAGGTGCCAGCCCTGAAAGATCTTGCTGGTCTTCACCGTCCCCCTGCAGCCTATCTTTAGCCACAGCAGCACTGGGGATCTCTGCTTTCCTAGAGACTCAGCATGTCATGGTGCTCGTTCTCGGCAGAAACTTTTTCTGGAAAGGCAAATGTCTGGCTCCTTCTCCTACAAGGAAGGTGCCAGACCTGAAAGATCTTGCTGGTCTTCACCGTCCCCCTGCAGCCTATCCACAGGCACAACAGCACTGGGGATCTCTGCTTTCCCAGAGACTCAGCATGTCATAGTGCTCGTTCTCGGCAGATACATTTTCTAAAAAGTCAAACTTATGGCTCCTTCTCCCACAAGGAAGGTGCCAGCTCTGAAATTTCTTGCTGGTCTTCACCGTTCCCCTGTAGCCTATCTTTAGCCACAACAGCACTGGGGATCTCTGCTTTCCCAGAGATTCAGCATCTCATGGTGCTCGCTCTCGGCAGAGGCTTTTTCTGAAAAGGCAAACGTCTGGATCCTTCTCCACAAGGAAGGTGCCAGCCCTGAAAGATCTTGCTGGTCTTCATCGTCCCCCTGCAGCCTATCTTTAGCCACAACAGCACTGGGGATCTCTGCTATCCGAGAGACTCAGCATGTCATGGTGCTCGCTCTCGGCAGAAACATTTTCTGAAAAGGCAAACGTCTGGCTCCTTCTCCCACAAGGAAGGTGCCTGCCCTGAAAGCACTTGTAGGTCTTCAGTATCCCTCTGCAGCCTATCCAGAGGCACAACAGCACTGGGGATCTCTGCTTTCCCAGAGACTCAGCATCTCATGGTGCTCGCTCTCGGCAGAAACATTTTCTTTAAAGGCAAACGTCTGGCTCCTTCTCCCACAAGGAAGGTGCCAGACCTGAAAGCTCTTGCAGGTCTTCACTATCCCCCTGCAGCCTATCTTTAGACGCAACAGCACTGGGGATATCTGCTTTCCCAGAGACTCAGCATCTCATGGTGCTCGCTCTCGGCAGAGCCTTTTTCTTAAAAGGCCAACATCTGGCTCCTTCTCCCACAAGGAAGGTGCCAGCCCTGAAAGCTCTTGCAGGTCTTCACTATCCCCCTGCAGCCTATCTTTAGCCACAACAGCACTGGGGATCTCTGCTTTCCCAGAGACTCAGCATGTCATGGTGCTCGCTCTCGGCAGAGCCTATTTCTAAAAAGGCAAACGTCTGGCTCCTTCTCCCACAATGAAGGTGCCAGCCCTGAAAGATCTTACTGCTCTTCACCGTCCCCCTGTAGCCTATCTTTAGCCACAACAGCACTGGGGATCTCTGCTTTCCTAGAGACTCAGCATCTCAGGGTGCTCGCTCTTGGCAAAACATATTCTGAAAATGCAAACGTCTGGCTCCTTCTCCCACAAGGAAGGTGCCAGACCTAAAAGCACTTGCAGGTCTTCAGTATCCCTCTGCAGCCTATCCTCAGGCACAACAGCACTGGGGATCTCTGCTTTCCCAGAGACTCAGCATCTCATGGTGCTCGCTCTCGGCTGAGCCTTTTTCTGTAAGACAAACTTACGGCTCCTTCTCCCACAAGGAAGGTGCCAGTCCTGATATCTCTTTTAGGTCTTCACTCTCACCCTGCAGACTATCTTTAGCCGCAACAGCACTGGGGATCTCTGCTTTCCCAGAGACTCAGCATGTCACGGTGCTCGTTCTCGGCAGAAACTTTTTCTGGAAAGGCAAATATCTGGCTCCTTCTCCTACAAGGAAGGTGCCAGCCCTGAAAGATCTTGCTGGTCTTCACCGTCCCCCTGCAGCCTATCCACAGGCACAACAGCACTAGGGATCTCTGCTTTACCAGAGACTCAGCATGTCATAGTGCTCGTTCTCGGCAGAGCCTTTTTCTGAAAAGGCAAACATCTGGCTCCTCCCACAAGGAAGGTGCCAGCCGTGAAAGTTCTTACTGGTCTTCACCATCCCCCGGCAGCCTATCCACAGGCAAAACAGCACTGGGGATCTCTGCTTTCCCAGAGACTCAGCATCTCATGGTACTCGCTCTCGGCAGAAACATTTTCTGAAAAGGGAAACGTCTGGCTCCTTCTCCCACAAGGAAGGTGCCAGCCCTGAAAGATCTTGCTGGTCTTCACAGACACCCTGCAGCCTATCCTCAGGCACAACAGCACTGGGGATCTCTGCTTTCCCAGAGACTAAGCATCTCATGGTGGTCACTCTCGGCAGAAACATTTTCTGAAAAGGCAAACGGCTGGCTCCTTCTCCGACAAGCAAGGTGCCAGCCCTGAAAGCTCTTGCAGGTCTTCACTTTCCCCCTGCAGTCTATCTTTAGCCGAAACAGCACTGGGGATCTCTGCTTTCCCAGAGAATCAGTATCTAATGGTGCTCGCTCTCGGCAGAAACATTTTCTGAAAACCAAAACGTCTGGCTCCTTCCCCTACAAGGAAGGTGCCAGACCTAAAAGAACTTGCAGGTCTTCAGTATCCCTCTGCAGCCTATCCTCAGGCACAACAGCACTGGGGATCTCTGCTTTCCCAGAGACTCAGCATCCCATGGTGCTCGCTCTCGGCAGAGCCTTTTTCTGAAATGGCGAACTTACGGCTCCTTCTCCCACAAGGAAGGTGCCAGCCCTGAAAGATCTTGCTGGTCTTCACCGTCCCCCTGCAGCCTATCTTTAGCCACAGCAGCACTGGGGATCTCTGCTTTCCTAGAGACTCAGCATGTCATGGTGCTCGTTCTCGGCAGAAACTTTTTCTGGAAAGGCAAATGTCTGGCTCCTTCTCCTAAAAGGAAGGTGCCAGACCTGAAAGATCTTGCTGGTCTTCACCGTCCCCCTGCAGCCTATCCACAGGCACAACAGCACTGGGGATCTCTGCTTTCCCAGAGACTCAGCATGTCATAGTGCTCGTTCTCGGCAGATACATTTTCTGAAAAGTAAAACTTATGGCTCCTTCTCTCACAAGGAAGGTGCCAGCTCTGAAATTTCTTGCTGGTCTTCACCGTTCCCCTGTAGCCTATCTTTAGCCACAACAGCACTGGGGATCTCTGCTTTCCCAGAGATTCAGCATCTCATGGTGCTCGCTCTCGGCAGAGGCTTTTTCTGAAAAGGCAAACGTCTGGATCCTTCTCCACAAGGAAGGTGCCAGCCCTGAAAGATCTTGCTGGTCTTCATCGTCCCCCTGCAGCCTATCTTTAGCCACAACAGCACTGGGGATCTCTGCTATCCGAGAGACTCAGCATGTCATGGTGCTCGCTCTCGGCAGAAACATTTTCTGAAAAGGCAAACGTCTGGCTCCTTCTCCCACAAGGAAGGTGCCTGCCCTGAAAGCACTTGTAGGTCTTCAGTATCCCTCTGCAGCCTATCCACAGGCACAACAGCACTGGGGATCTCTGCTTTCCCAGAGACTCAGCATCTCATGGTGCTCGCTCTCGGCAGAAACATTTTCTTTAAAGGCAAACGTCTGGCTCCTTCTCCCACAAGGAAGGTGCCAGACCTGAAAGCTCTTGCAGGTCTTCACTATCCCCCTGCAGCCTATCTTTAGACGCAACAGCACTGGGGATATCTGCTTTCCCAGAGACTCAGCATCTCATGGTGCTCGCTCTCGGCAGAGCCTTTTTCTGAAAAGGCCAAAATCTGGCTCCTTCTCCCACAAGGAAGGTGCCAGCCCTGAAAGCTCTTGCAGGTCTTCACTATCCCCCTGCAGCCTATCTTTAGCCACAACAGCACTGGGGATCTCTGCTTTCCCAGAGACTCAGCATGTCATGGTGCTCGCTCTCGGCAGAGCCTATTTCTAAAAAGGCAAACGTCTGGCTCCTTCTCCCACAATGAAGGTGCCAGCCCTGAAAGATCTTACTGCTCTTCACCGTCCCCCTGTAGCCTATCTTTAGCCACAACAGCACTGGGGATCTCTGCTTTCCTAGAGACTCAGCATCTCATGGTGCTCGCTCTCGGCAAAACATATTCTGAAAATGCAAACGTCTGGCTCCTTCTCCCACAAGGAAGGTGCCAGCCCTGAAAGATCTTACTGCTCTTCAGCGTCCCCCTGCAGCCTATCCACAGGCACAACAGCACTGGGGATCTCTGCTTTCCCAGAGACTCAGCATCTCATGGTGCTCGCTCTCGGCAGAGCCTTTTTCTGAAAAGGCAAACTTACGGCTCCTTCTCCCACAAGGAAGGTGCCAGCCCTGAAATCTCTTTTAGGTCTTCACTATCACCCTGCAGCCTATCTCTAGCCACAACAGCACTGGGGATCTCTGCTTTCCCAGAGACTCAGCATGTCACAGTGCTCGTTCTCGGCAAAAACTTTTTCTGAAAAGGCAAACGTCTGGCTCCTTCTCCCACAAGGAAGGTGCCAGCCCTGAAAGCTCTTGCTGCTCTTCACTATCGCTCTGCAGCCTATCTAGAGCCGGAACAGCACTGGGGATCTCTGCTTTCCCAGAGACTCAGCATGTCATGGTGCTCGTTCTCGGCAGAAACTTTTTCTGAAAAGGCAAACGTCTGGCTCCTTCTCCCACAAGGAAGGTGCCAGCCCTGAAAGATCTTGCTGGTCTTCACCGTCCCCCTGCAGCCTATCCAGAGGCACAACAGCACTGGGGATCTCTGCTTTCCCAGAGACTCAGCATGTCACGGTGCTCGTTCTCGGCAGAAACTTTTTCTGAAAAGGCAAACTTACGGCTCCTTCTCCCCCAAGGAAGGTGTCAGCCCTGAAAGATCTTACTGGTCTTCACCATCCGCCGGCAGCCTATCCACAGGCACAACAGCACTGGGGATCTCTGCTTTCCCAGAGACTCAGAATCTCATCGTGCTCGATCTCGGCAGAGCCTTTTTCTGAAAAGGCAAACGTCTGGCTCCTTCTCCCACAAGGAAGGTGCCAGCCCTAAAAGCACTTGAAGGTATTCATTATCCCCCTGCAGCCTATCTTTAGCCACAACAGCACTGGGGATCTCTGCTTTCCCAGAGACTCAGCATCTCATTGTGCTCGCTCTCGGCAGAGCCTTTTTCTGAAAAGGCAAACGTCTGGCTCCTTCTCCTACAAGGAAGGTGCCAGCCCTGAAAGATCTTGCTGGTCTTCACCGTCCCCCTGCAGCCTATCCAGAGGCACAACAGCACTAGGGATCTCTGCTTTACCAGAGACTCAGCATGTCATAGTTCTCGTTCTCGGCAGAGCCTTTTTCTGAAAAGGCAAACATCTGGCTCCTCCCACAAGGAAGGTGCCAGCCGTGAAAGTTCTTACTGGTCTTCACCATCCCCCGGCAGCCTATCCACAGGCAAAACAGCACTGGGGATCTCTGCTTTCCCAGAGACTCAGCATCTCATGGTACTCGCTCTCGGCAGAAACATTTTCTGAAAAGGGAAACGTCTGGCTCCTTCTCCCACAAGGAAGGTGCCAGCCCTGAAAGATCTTGCTGGTCTTCACAGACCCCCTGCAGCCTATCCTCAGGCACAACAGCACTGGGGATCTCTGCTTTCCCAGAGACTAAGCATCTCATGGTGGTCACTCTCGGCAGAAACATTTTCTGAAAAGGCAAACGGCTGGCTCCTTCTCCGACAAGCAAGGTGCCAGCCCTGAAAGCTCTTGCAGGTCTTCACTTTCCCCCTGCAGTCTATCTTTAGCCGCAACAGCACTGGGGATCTCTGCTTTCCCAGAGAATCAGTATGTAATGGTGCTCGCTCTCGGCAGAAACATTTTCTGAAAACCAAAACGTCTGGCTCCTTCCCCTACAAGGAAGGTGCCAGACCTAAAAGAACTTGCAGGTCTTCAGTATCCCTCTGCAGCCTATCCTCAGGCACAACAGCACTGGGGATCTCTGCTTTCCCAGAGACTCAGCATCCCATGGTGCTCGCTCTCGGCAGAGCCTTTTTCTGAAATGGCGAACTTACGGCTCCTTCTCCCACAAGGAAGGTGCCAGCCCTGAAAGATCTTGCTGGTCTTCACCGTCCCCCTGCAGCCTATCTTTAGCCACAGCAGCACTGGGGATCTCTGCTTTCCTAGAGACTCAGCATGTCATGGTGCTCGTTCTCGGCAGAAACTTTTTCTGGAAAGGCAAATGTCTGGCTCCTTCTCCTACAAGGAAGGTGCCAGACCTGAAAGATCTTGCTGGTCTTCACCGTCCCCCTGCAGCCTATCCACAGGCACAACAGCACTGGGGATCTCTGCTTTCCCAGAGACTCAGCATGTCATAGTGCTCGTTCTCGGCAGATACATTTTCTGAAAAGTCAAACTTATGGCTCCTTCTCCCACAAGGAAGGTGCCAGCTCTGAAATTTCTTGCTGGTCTTCACCGTTCCCCTGTAGCCTATCTTTAGCCACAACAGCACTGGGGATCTCTGCTTTCCCAGAGATTCAGCATCTCATGGTGCTCGCTCTCGGCAGAGGCTTTTTCTGAAAAGGCAAACGTCTGGATCCTTCTCCACAAGGAAGGTGCCAGCCCTGAAAGATCTTGCTGGTCTTCATCGTCCCCCTGCAGCCTATCTTTAGCCACAACAGCACTGGGGATCTCTGCTATCCGAGAGACTCAGCATGTCATGGTGCTCGCTCTCGGCAGAAACATTTTCTGAAAAGGCAAACGTCTGGCTCCTTCTCCCACAAGGAAGGTGCCTGCCCTGAAAGCACTTGTAGGTCTTCAGTATCCCTCTGCAGCCTATCCAGAGGCACAACAGCACTGGGGATCTCTGCTTTCCCAGAGACTCAGCATCTCATGGTGCTCGCTCTCGGCAGAAACATTTTCTTTAAAGGCAAACGTCTGGCTCCTTCTCCCACAAGGAAGGTGCCAGCCCTGAAAGCTCTTGCAGGTCTTCACTATCCCCCTGCAGCCTATCTTTAGACGCAACAGCACTGGGGATATCTGCTTTCCCAGAGACTCAGCATCTCATGGTGCTCGCTCTCGGCAGAGCCTTTTTCTTAAAAGGCCAACATCTGGCTCCTTCTCCCACAAGGAAGGTGCCAGCCCTGAAAGCTCTTGCAGGTCTTCACTATCCCCCTGCAGCCTATCTTTAGCCACAACAGCACTGGGGATCTCTGCTTTCCCAGAGACTCAGCATGTCATGGTGCTCGCTCTCGGCAGAGCCTATTTCTAAAAAGGCAAACGTCTGGCTCCTTCTCCCACAATGAAGGTGCCAGCCCTGAAAGATCTTACTGCTCTTCACCGTCCCCCTGTAGCCTATCTTTAGCCACAACAGCACTGGGGATCTCTGCTTTCCTAGAGACTCAGCATCTCATGGTGCTCGCTCTTGGCAAAACATATTCTGAAAATGCAAACGTCTGGCTCCTTCTCCCACAAGGAAGGTGCCAGACCTAAAAGCACTTGCAGGTCTTCAGTATACCTCTGCAGCCTATCCTCAGGCACAACAGCACTGGGGATCTCTGCTTTCCCAGAGACTCAGCATCTCATGGTGCTCGCTCTCGGCTGAGCCTTTTTCTGTAAGACAAACTTACGGCTCCTTCTCCCACAAGGAAGGTGCCAGTCCTGATATCTCTTTTAGGTCTTCACTCTCACCCTGCAGACTATCTTTAGCCGCAACAGCACTGGGGTTCTCTGCTTTCCCAGAGACTCAGCATGTCACGGTGCTCGTTCTCGGCAGAAACTTTTTCTGGAAAGGCAAATATCTGGCTCCTTCTCCTACAAGGAAGGTGCCAGCCCTGAAAGATCTTGCTGGTCTTCACCGTCCCCCTGCAGCCTATCCACAGGCACAACAGCACTAGGGATCTCTGCTTTACCAGAGACTCAGCATGTCATAGTGCTCGTTCTCGGCAGAGCCTTTTTCTGAAAAGGCAAACATCTGGCTCCTCCCACAAGGAAGGTGCCAGCCGTGAAAGTTCTTACTGGTCTTCACCATCCCCCGGCAGCCTATCCACAGGCAAAACAGCACTGGGGATCTCTGCTTTCCCAGAGACTCAGCATCTCATGGTACTCGCTCTCGGCAGAAACATTTTCTGAAAAGGGAAACGTCTGGCTCCTTCTCCCACAAGGAAGGTGCCAGCCCTGAAAGATCTTGCTGGTCTTCACAGACACCCTGCAGCCTATCCTCAGGCACAACAGCACTGGGGATCTCTGCTTTCCCAGAGACTAAGCATCTCATGGTGGTCACTCTCGGCAGAAACATTTTCTGAAAAGGCAAACGTCTGGCTCCTTCTCCCACAAGGAAGGTGCCAGCCCTGAAAGCTCTTGCAGGTCTTCACTATCCCCCTGCAGCCTATCTTTAGCCGAAACAGCACTGGGGATCTCTGCTTTCCCAGAGAATCAGTATCTAATGGTGCTCGCTCTCGGCAGAAACATTTTCTGAAAACCAAAACGTCTGGCTCCTTCCCCTACAAGGAAGGTGCCAGACCTAAAAGAACTTGCAGGTCTTCAGTATCCCTCTGCAGCCTATCCTCAGGCACAACAGCACTGGGGATCTCTGCTTTCCCAGAGACTCAGCATCCCATGGTGCTCGCTCTCGGCAGAGCCTTTTTCTGAAATGGCGAACTTACGGCTCCTTCTCCCACAAGGAAGGTGCCAGCCCTGAAAGATCTTGCTGGTCTTCACCGTCCCCCTGCAGCCTATCTTTAGCCACAGCAGCACTGGGGATCTCTGCTTTCCTAGAGACTCAGCATGTCATGGTGCTCGTTCTCGGCAGAAACTTTTTCTGGAAAGGCAAATGTCTGGCTCCTTCTCCTACAAGGAAGGTGCCCTCCCTGAAAGATCTTGCTGGTCTTCACCGTCCCCCTGCAGCCTATCCACAGGCACAACAGCACTGGGGATCTCTGCTTTCCCAGAGACTCAGCATGTCATAGTGCTCGTTCTCGGCAGATACATTTTCTGAAAAGTAAAACTTATGGCTCCTTCTCTCACAAGGAAGGTGCCAGCTCTGAAATTTCTTGCTGGTCTTCACCGTTCCCCTGTAGCCTATCTTTAGCCACAACAGCACTTGGGATCTCTGCTTTCCCAGAGATTCAGCATCTCATGGTGCTCGCTCTCGGCAGAGGCTTTTTCTGAAAAGGCAAACGTCTGGATCCTTCTCCACAAGGAAGGTGCCAGCCCTGAAAGATCTTGCTGGTCTTCATCGTCCCCCTGCAGCCTATCTTTAGCCACAACAGCACTGGGGATCTCTGCTATCCGAGAGACTCAGCATGTCATGGTGCTCGATATCGGCAGAAACATTTTCTGAAAAGGCAAACGTCTGGCTCCTTCTCCCACAAGGAAGGTGCCTGCCCTGAAAGCACTTGTAGGTCTTCAGTATCCCTCTGCAGCCTATCCACAGGCACAACAGCACTGGGGATCTCTGCTTTCCCAGAGACTCAGCATCTCATGGTGCTCGCTCTCGGCAGAAACATTTTCTTTAAAGGCAAACGTCTGGCTCCTTCTCCCACAAGGAAGGTGCCAGACCTGAAAGCTCTTGCAGGTCTTCACTATCCCCCTGCAGCCTATCTTTAGACGCAACAGCACTGGGGATATCTGCTTTCCCAGAGACTCAGCATCTCATGGTGCTCGCTCTCGGCAGAGCCTTTTTCTGAAAAGGCCAAAATCTGTCTCCTTCTCCCACAAGGAAGGTGCCAGCCCTGAAAGCTCTTGCAGGTCTTCACTATCCCCCTGCAGCCTATCTTTAGCCACAACAGCACTGGGGATCTCTGCTTTCCCAGAGACTCAGCATGTCATGGTGCTCGCTCTCGGCAGAGCCTATTTCTAAAAAGGCAAACGTCTGGCTCCTTCTCCCACAATGAAGGTGCCAGCCCTGAAAGATCTTACTGCTCTTCACCGTCCCCCTGTAGCCTATCTTTAGCCACAACAGCACTGGGGATCTCTGCTTTCCTAGAGACTCAGCATCTCATGGTGCTCGCTCTCGGCAAAACATATTCTGAAAATGCAAACGTCTGGCTCCTTCTCCCACAAGGAAGGTGCCAGACCTAAAAGCACTTGCAGGTCTTCAGTATCCCTCTGCAGCCTATCCTCAGGCACAACAGCACTGGGGATCTCTGCTTTCCCAGAGACTCAGCATCTCATGGTGCTCGCTCTCGGCAGAGCCTTTTTCTGTAAGACAAACTTACGGCTCCTTCTCCCACAAGGAAGGTGCCAGTCCTGATATCTCTTTTAGGTATTCACTCTCACCCTGCAGACTATCTTTAGCCACAACAGCACTGGGGATCTCTGCTTTCCCAGAGACTCAGCATGTCACGGTGCTCTTTCTCGGCAGAAACTTTTTCTGAAAAGGCAAACGTCTGGCTCCTTCTCCCACAAGGAAGATGCCAGCCCTGAAAGCTCTTGCAGGTCTTCACTATCCCCCTGCAGGCTATCTTTAGCTGCAAAACCACCTGGGATCTCTGCTTTCTTAGAAACTCAGCATCTCATGGTGCTCACTCTCGACAGTGCCTATTTCTGAAAAGGCAAACGTCTGGCTACTTCTCCCACAAGGAAGGTGCCAGCCTTGAAAGATGTTGCTGGTCTTCACCGTCCCCCTGCAGCCTATCCACAGGCACAGCAGCACTGGGGATCTCTGCTTTCCCAGAGACTCAGCATCTCATGGTGCTCGCTCTCGGCAGAGCCTTTTTCTGAAAAGGCAAACTTACGGCTCCTTCTCCCACAAGGAAGGTGCCAGCCCTGAAAGATCTTGCTGGTCTTCACCGTCCCCCTGCAGCCTATCCACAGGCAAAACAGCACTGGGGAAATCTGCTTTCCGAGAGACTCAGCATCACATGGTGCTCGCTCTCGGCAGAGCCTTTTTCTGAAAAGGCAAACGTCTGGCTCCTTCTCCCACAAGGAAGGTGCCAGCCCTGAAAGATCTTACTGCTCTTCAGCGTCCCCCTGCAGCCTATCCACAGGCACAACAGCACTGGGGATCTCTGCTTTCCCAGAGACTCAGCATCTCATGGTGCTCGCTCTCGGCAGAGCCTTTTTCTGAAAAGGCAAACTTACGGCTCCTTCTCCCACAAGGAAGGTGCCAGCCCTGAAATCTCTTTTAGGTCTTCACTATCACCCTGCAGCCTATCTCTAGCCACAACAGCACTGGGGATCTCTGCTTTCCCAGAGACTCAGCATGTCACAGTGCTCGTTCTCGGCAAAAACTTTTTCTGAAAAGGCAAACGTCTGGCTCCTTCTCCCACAAGGAAGGTGCCAGCCCTGAAAGCTCTTGCTGCTCTTCACTATCGCTCTGCAGCCTATCTAGAGCCGGAACAGCACTGGGGATCTCTGCTTTCCCAGAGACTCTGCATGTCATGGTGCTCGTTCTCGGCAGAAACTTTTTCTGAAAAGGCAAACGTCTGGCTCCTTCTCCCACAGGGAAGGTGCCAGCCCTGAAAGATCTTGCTGGTCTTCACCGTCCCCCTGCAGCCTATCCAGAGGCACAACAGCACTGGGGATCTCTGCTTTCCCAGAGACTCAGCATCTCATGGTGCTCGCTCTCGGCAGAGCCTTTTTCTGAAAAGGCAAACGTCTGGCTCCTTCTCCCACAAGGAAGGTGACAGCCCTGAAAGATGTTGCTGGTCTTCACCGTTCCCCTGTAGCCTATCTTTAGCCGCAACAGCACTGGGGATCTCTGCTATCCCAGAGACTCAGCATGTCAGGGTGCTCTTTCTCGGCAGAAACATTTTCTGGAAAGAGAAATGTTTGGCTCCTTCTCCTACAAGGAAGGTGCCATCCCTGAAAGATCTTGCTGGTCTTCACCGTCCGCCTGCAGCCTATCCACAGGCACAACAGCACTGGGGATCTCTGCTTTCCCAGAGACTCAGCATCTCATGGTGCTCGCTCTCGGCAGAGCCTTTTTCTGAAAAGGCAAACGTCTGGCTCCTTCTCCCATAAGGAAGGTGCCAGCCCTGAAAGCACTTGCAGTTCTTCAGTATCCCTCTGCAGGCTATCCACAGGCACAACAGCACTGGGGATCTCTGCTTTCCCAGAGACTCAGCATCTCATGGTGCTCGCTCTCGGCAGAGCCTATTTCTAAAAAGGCAAACGTCTGGCTCCTTCTCCCACAATGAAGGTGCCAGCCCTGAAAGATCTTACTGCTCTTCACCGTCCCCCTGTAGCCTATCTTTAGCCACAACAGCACTGGGGATCTCTGCTTTCCTAGAGACTCAGCATCTCATGGTGCTCGCTCTCGGCAAAACATATTCTGAAAATGCAAACGTCTGGCTCCTTCTCCCACAAGGAAGGTGCCAGCCCTGAAAGATCTTACTGCTCTTCAGCGTCCCCCTGCAGCCTATCCACAGGCACAACAGCACTGGGGATCTCTGCTTTCCCAGAGACTCAGCATCTCATGGTGCTCGCTCTCGGCAGAGCCTTTTTCTGAAAAGGCAAACTTCTGGCTCCTTCTCCCACAAGGAAGGTGCCAGCCCTGAAATCTCTTTTAGGTCTTCACTATCACCCTGCAGCCTATCTCTAGCCACAACAGCACTGGGGATCTCTGCTTTCCCAGAGACTCAGCATGTCACAGTGCTCGTTCTCGGCAAAAACTTTTTCTGAAAAGGCAAACGTCTGGCTCCTTCTCCCACAAGGAAGGTGCCAGCCCTGAAAGCTCTTGCTGCTCTTCACTATCGCTCTGCAGCCTATCTAGAGCCGGAACAGCACTGGGGATCTCTGCTTTCCCAGAGACTCTGCATGTCATGGTGCTCGTTCTCGGCAGAAACTTTTTCTGAAAAGGCAAACGTCTGGCTCCTTCTCCCACAGGGAAGGTGCCAGCCCTGAAAGATCTTGCTGGTCTTCACCGTCCCCCTGCAGCCTATCCAGAGGCACAACAGCACTGGGGATCTCTGCTTTCCCAGAGACTCAGCATGTCACGGTGCTCGTTCTCGGCAGAAACTTTTTCTGAAAAGGCAAACTTACGGCTCCTTCTCCCCCAAGGAAGGTGTCAGCCCTGAAAGATCTTACTGGTCTTCACCATCCGCCGGCAGCCTATCCACAGGCACAACAGCACTGGGGATCTCTGCTTTCCCAGAGACTCAGAATCTCATCGTGCTCGTTCTCGGCAGAGCCTTTTTCTGAAAAGGCAAACGTCTGGCTCCTTCTCCCACAAGGAAGGTGCCAGCCCTGAAAGCACTTGAAGGTATTCATTATCCCCCTGCAGCCTATCTTTAGCCACAACAGCACTGGGGATCTCTGCTTTCCCAGAGACTCAGCATCTCATTGTGCTCGCTCTCGGCAGAGCCTTTTTCTGAAAAGGCAAACGTCTGGCTCCTTCTCCCACAAGGAAGGTGACAGCCCTGAAAGATGTTGCTGGTCTTCACCGTTCCCCTGTAGCCTATCTTTAGGCGCAACAGCACTGGGGATCTCTGCTATCCCAGAGACTCAGCATGTCAGGGTGCTCTTTCTCGGCAGAAACATTTTCTGGAAAGAGAAATGTTTGGCTCCTTCTCCTACAAGGAAGGTGCCATCCCTGAAAGATCTTACTGGTCTTCACCGTCCGCCTGCAGCCTATCCACAGGCACAACAGCACTGGGGATCTCTGCTTTCCCAGAGACTTAGCATCTCATGGTGATCGCTCTCGGCAGAAACGTTTTCTGAAAATGCAAACGTCTGGCTCCTTCTCCCACAAGGAAGGTGCCAGCCCTGAAAGCACTTGCAGATCTTCAGTATCCCTCTGCAGCCTATCCACAGGCACAACAGCACTGGGGATCTCTGCTTTCCCAGAGACTCAGCATGTCATGGTGCTCGTTCTCGACAGAGTCATTTTCTGAAAAGGCAAAATTACGGCTCCTTCTCCCACAAGGAAGGTGCCAGCCCTGAAATCTCTTGTAGGTATTCATTATCCCCCTGCAGCCTATCTTTAGCCACAACAGCACTGGGGATCTCTGCTTTCCCAGAGACTCAGCATCTCATTGTGCTAGCTCTCGGCAGAGCCTTTTTCTGAAAAGGCAATCTTACGGCTCCTTCTCCCACAAGGAAGGTGCCAGCCCTGAAAGATCTTGCTGGTCTTCACCGTCCCCCTGCAGCCTATCCACAGGCACAACATCACTGGTGATCTCTGCTTTCCCAGAGACTCAGCATCTCATGGTGCTCGCTCTCGGCAGAAACATTTTCTGAAAATGCAAACGTCTGGCTCCTTCGCCCACAAGGAAGGTGCCTGCCCTGAAAGCACTTGCAGGTCTTCAGTATCCCTCTGCAGGCTATCCACAGGCACAACAGCACTGGGGATCTCTGCTTTCCCAGAGACTCAGCATCTCATGGTGCTCGCTCTCGGCAGAGGCTTTTTCTGAAATGGCAAACGTCTGGATCCTTCTCCCACAATGAAGGTGCCAGCCCTGAAAGATCTTACTGCTCTTCACCGTCCCCCTGTAGCCTATCTTTAGCCACAACAGCACTGGGGATCTCTGCTTTCCTAGAGACTCAGCATCTCATGGTGCTCGCTCTCGGCAAAACATATTCTGAAAATGCAAACGTCTGGCTCCTTCTCCCACAAGGAAGGTGCCAGCCCTGAAAGATCTTACTGCTCTTCAGCGTCCCCCTGCAGCCTATCCACAGGCACAACAGCACTGGGGATCTCTGCTTTCCCAGAGACTCAGCATCTCATGGTGCTCGCTCTCGGCAGAGCCTTTTTCTGAAAAGGCAAACTTACGGCTCCTTCTCCCACAAGGAAGGTGCCAGCCCTGAAATCTCTTTTAGGTCTTCACTATCACCCTGCAGCCTATCTCTAGCCACAACAGCACTGGGGATCTCTGCTTTCCCAGAGACTCAGCATGTCACAGTGCTCGTTCTCGGCAAAAACTTTTTCTGAAAAGGCAAACGTCTGGCTCCTTCTCCCACAAGGAAGGTGCCAGCCCTGAAAGCTCTTGCTGCTCTTCACTATCGCTCTGCAGCCTATCTAGAGCCGGAACAGCACTGGGGATCTCTGCTTTCCCAGAGACTCAGCATGTCATGGTGCTCGTTCTCGGCAGAAACTTTTTCTGAAAAGGCAAACGTCTGGCTCCTTCTCCCACAGGGAAGGTGCCAGCCCTGAAAGATCTTGCTGGTCTTCACCGTCCCCCTGCAGCCTATCCAGAGGCACAACAGCACTGGGGATCTCTGCTTTCCCAGAGACTCAGCATGTCACGGTGCTCGTTCTCGGCAGAAACTTTTTCTGAAAAGGCAAACTTACGGCTCCTTCTCCCCCAAGGAAGGTGTCAGCCCTGAAAGATCTTACTGGTCTTCACCATCCGCCGGCAGCCTATCCACAGGCACAACAGCACTGGGGATCTCTGCTTTCCCAGAGACTCAGAATCTCATCGTGCTCGATCTCGGCAGAGCCTTTTTCTGAAAAGGCAAACGTCTGGCTCCTTCTCCCACAAGGAAGGTGCCAGCCCTGAAAGCACTTGAAGGTATTCATTATCCCCCTGCAGCCTATCTTTAGCCACAACAGCACTGGGGATCTCTGCTTTCCCAGAGACTCAGCATCTCATTGTGCTCGCTCTCGGCAGAGCCTTTTTCTGAAAAGGCAAACGTCTGGCTCCTTCTCCCACAAGGAAGGTGACAGCCCTGAAAGATGTTGCTGGTCTTCACCGTTCCCCTGTAGCCTATCTTTAGGCGCAACAGCACTGGGGATCTCTGCTATCCCAGAGACTCAGCATGTCAGGGTGCTCTTTCTCGGCAGAAACATTTTCTGGAAAGAGAAATGTTTGGCTCCTTCTCCTACAAGGAAGGTGCCATCCCTGAAAGATCTTACTGGTCTTCACCGTCCGCCTGCAGCCTATCCACAGGCACAACAGCACTGGGGATCTCTGCTTTCCCAGAGACTTAGCATCTCATGGTGATCGCTCTCGGCAGAAACGTTTTCTGAAAATGCAAACGTCTGGCTCCTTCTCCCACAAGGAAGGTGCCAGCCCTGAAAGCACTTGCAGATCTTCAGTATCCCTCTGCAGCCTATCCACAGGCACAACAGCACTGGGGATCTCTGCTTTCCCAGAGACTCAGCATGTCATGGTGCTCGTTCTCGACAGAGTCATTTTCTGAAAAGGCAAAATTACGGCTCCTTCTCCCACAAGGAAGGTGCCAGCCCTGAAATCTCTTGTAGGTATTCATTATCCCCCTGCAGCCTATCTTTAGCCACAACAGCACTGGGGATCTCTGCTTTCCCAGAGACTCAGCATCTCATTGTGCTAGCTCTCGGCAGAGCCTTTTTCTGAAAAGGCAATCTTACGGCTCCTTCTCCCACAAGGAAGGTGCCAGCCCTGAAAGATCTTGCTGGTCTTCACCGTCCCCCTGCAGCCTATCCACAGGCACAACATCACTGGTGATCTCTGCTTTCCCAGAGACTCAGCATCTCATGGTGCTCGCTCTCGGCAGAAACATTTTCTGAAAATGCAAACGTCTGGCTCCTTCGCCCACAAGGAAGGTGCCTGCCCTGAAAGCACTTGCAGGTCTTCAGTATCCCTCTGCAGCCTATCCACAGGCACAACGGCACTGGGGATCTCTGCTTTCCCAGAGACTCAGCATCTCATGGTGCTCGCTCTCGGCAGAGGCTTTTTCTGAAATGGCAAACGTCTGGATCCTTCTCCCACAAGGAAGGTGCCATCCCTGAAAGATCTTGCAGGTCTTCACCGTCCCCCTGCAGCCTATCCACAGGCACAACAGCACTGGGGATCTCTGCTTTCCCAGAGACTCAGCATCTCATGGTGCTCGCTCTCGGCAGAGCCTTTTTCTGAAAAGGCAAACTTACGGCTCCTTCTCCCACAAGGAAGGTGCCAGCCCTGAAAGATCTTGCAGGTCTTCACTATCCCCCTGCAGCCTATCTTTAGCTGCAAAAGCACCTGGGATCTCTGCTTTCTTAGAGACTCAGCATCTCATGGTCCTCACTCTCGACAGTGCCTATTTCTGAAAAGGCAAACGTCTGGCTCCTTCTCCCACAAGGAAGGTGTCAGCATTGAAAGATGTTGCTGGTCTTCACCGTCCCCCTGCAGCCTATCCACAGGCACAACAGCACTGGGGATCTCTGCTTTCCCAGAGACTCAGCATCTCATGGTGCTCGCTCTCGGCAGAGCCTTTTTCTGAAAAGGCAAACTTACGGCTCCTTCTCCCACAAGGAAGGTGCCAGCCCTGAAATCTCTTTTAGGTCTTCACTATCACCCTGCAGCCTATCTCTAGCCACAACAGCACTGGGGATCTCTGCTTTCCCAGAGACTCAGCATGTCACAGTGCTCGTTCTCGGCAAAAACTTTTTCTGAAAAGGCAAACGTCTGGCTCCTTCTCCCACAAGGAAGGTGCCAGCCCTGAAAGCTCTTGCTGCTCTTCACTATCGCTCTGCAGCCTATCTAGAGCCGGAACAGCACTGGGGATCTCTGCTTTCCCAGAGACTCAGCATGTCATGGTGCTCGTTCTCGGCAGAAACTTTTTCTGAAAAGGCAAACGTCTGGCTCCTTCTCCCACAGGGAAGGTGCCAGCCCTGAAAGATCTTGCTGGTCTTCACCGTCCCCCTGCAGCCTATCCAGAGGCACAACAGCACTGGGGATCTCTGCTTTCCCAGAGACTCAGCATGTCATGGTGCTCGTTCTCGGCAGAAACTTTTTCTGAAAAGGCAAACTTACGGCTCCTTCTCCCCCAAGGAAGGTGTCAGCCCTGAAAGATCTTACTGGTCTTCACCATCCGCCGGCAGCCTATCCACAGGCACAACAGCACTGGGGATCTCTGCTTTCCCAGAGACTCAGAATCTCATCGTGCTCGATCTCGGCAGAGCCTTTTTCTGAAAAGGCAAACGTCTGGCTCCTTCTCCCACAAGGAAGGTGCCAGCCCTGAAAGCACTTGAAGGTATTCATTATCCCCCTGCAGCCTATCTTTAGCCACAACAGCACTGGGGATCTCTGCTTTCCCAGAGACTCAGCATCTCATTGTGCTCGCTCTCGGCAGAGCCTTTTTCTGAAAAGGCAAACGTCTGGCTCCTTCTCCCACAAGGAAGGTGACAGCCCTGAAAGATGTTGCTGGTCTTCACCGTTCCCCTGTAGCCTATCTTTAGGCGCAACAGCACTGGGGATCTCTGCTATCCCAGAGACTCAGCATGTCAGGGTGCTCTTTCTCGGCAGAAACATTTTCTGGAAAGAGAAATGTTTGGCTCCTTCTCCTACAAGGAAGGTGCCATCCCTGAAAGATCTTACTGGTCTTCACCGTCCGCCTGCAGCCTATCCACAGGCACAACAGCACTGGGGATCTCTGCTTTCCCAGAGACTTAGCATCTCATGGTGATCGCTCTCGGCAGAAACGTTTTCTGAAAATGCAAACGTCTGGCTCCTTCTCCCACAAGGAAGGTGCCAGCCCTGAAAGCACTTGCAGATCTTCAGTATCCCTCTGCAGCCTATCCACAGGCACAACAGCACTGGGGATCTCTGCTTTCCCAGAGACTCAGCATGTCATGGTGCTCGTTCTCGACAGAGTCATTTTCTGAAAAGGCAAAATTACGGCTCCTTCTCCCACAAGGAAGGTGCCAGCCCTGAAATCTCTTGTAGGTATTCATTATCCCCCTGCAGCCTATCTTTAGCCACAACAGCACTGGGGATCTCTGCTTTCCCAGAGACTCAGCATCTCATTGTGCTCGCTCTCGGCAGAGCCTTTTTCTGAAAAGGCAATCTTACGGCTCCTTCTCCCACAAGGAAGGTGCCAGCCCTGAAAGATCTTGCTGGTCTTCACCGTCCCCCTGCAGCCTATCCACAGGCACAACATCACTGGTGATCTCTGCTTTCCCAGAGACTCAGCATCTCATGGTGCTCGCTCTCGGCAGAAACATTTTCTGAAAATGCAAACGTCTGGCTCCTTCGCCCACAAGGAAGGTGCCTGCCCTGAAAGCACTTGCAGGTCTTCAGTATCCCTCTGCAGCCTATCCACAGGCACAACGGCACTGGGGATCTCTGCTTTCCCAGAGACTCAGCATCTCATGGTGCTCGCTCTCGGCAGAGGCTTTTTCTGAAATGGCAAACGTCTGGATCCTTCTCCCACAAGGAAGGTGCCATCCCTGAAAGATCTTGCAGGTCTTCACCGTCCCCCTGCAGCCTATCCACAGGCACAACAGCACTGGGGATCTCTGCTTTCCCAGAGACTCAGCATCTCATGGTGCTCGCTCTCGGCAGAGCCTTTTTCTGAAAAGGCAAACTTACGGCTCCTTCTCCCACAAGGAAGGTGCCAGCCCTGAAAGATCTTGCAGGTCTTCACTATCCCCCTGCAGCCTATCTTTAGCTGCAAAAGCACCTGGGATCTCTGCTTTCTTAGAGACTCAGCATCTCATGGTCCTCACTCTCGACAGTGCCTATTTCTGAAAAGGCAAACGTCTGGCTCCTTCTCCCACAAGGAAGGTGTCAGCATTGAAAGATGTTGCTGGTCTTCACCGTCCCCCTGCAGCCTATCCACAGGCACAACAGCACTGGGGATCTCTGCTTTCCCAGAGACTCAGCATCTCATGGTGCTCGCTCTCGGCAGAGCCTTTTTCTGAAAAGGCAAACTTACGGCTCCTTCTCCCACAAGGAAGGTGCCAGCCCTGAAATCTCTTTTAGGTCTTCACTATCACCCTGCAGCCTATCTCTAGCCACAACAGCACTGGGGATCTCTGCTTTCCCAGAGACTCAGCATGTCACAGTGCTCGTTCTCGGCAAAAACTTTTTCTGAAAAGGCAAACGTCTGGCTCCTTCTCCCACAAGCAAGGTGCCAGCCCTGAAAGCTCTTGCTGCTCTTCACTATCGCTCTGCAGCCTATCTAGAGCCGGAACAGCACTGGGGATCTCTGCTTTCCCAGAGACTCAGCATGTCATGGTGCTCGTTCTCGGCAGAAACTTTTTCTGAAAAGGCAAACGTCTGGCTCCTTCTCCCACAGGGAAGGTGCCAGCCCTGAAAGATCTTGCTGGTCTTCACCGTCCCCCTGCAGCCTATCCAGAGGCACAACAGCACTGGGGATCTCTGCTTTCCCAGAGACTCAGCATGTCACGGTGCTCGTTCTCGGCAGAAACTTTTTCTGAAAAGGCAAACTTACGGCTCCTTCTCCTACAAGGAAGGTGCCATCCCTGAAAGATCTTGCTGGTCTTCACCGTCCCCCTGCAGCCTATCTTTAGCCATAACAGCACTGGGGATCTCTGCTTTCCCAGAGACTCAGCATGTCATAGTGCTCGATATCGGCAGAGCCTTTTTCTGAAAAGGCAAACGTCTGGCTCCTTCTCCCACAAGGAAGGTGCCAGCCCTGAAAGCACTTGAAGGTCTTCAGTATCCCTCTGCAGCCTACCCACAGGCACAACAGCACTGGGGATCTCTGCTTTCCCAGAGACTCAGCATCCCATGGTGCTCGCTCTCGGCAGAGCCTTTTTCTGAAATGGCGAACTTACGGCTCCTTCTCCAACAAGGAAGGTGCCAGCCCTGAAAGATATTGCTGGTCTTCACTATCCCCCTGCAGCCTGTCTTTAGCCGCAACAGCACTGGGGATCTCTGCTTTCCCAGAGACTCAGCATGTCACGGTGGTCGTTCTCAGCAGAAACTTTTCCTGAAAAGGCAAACGTCTGGCTCCTTCTCCCACAAGGAAGGTGCCAGCCCTGAAAGCACTTGCAGGTATTCAGTATCCCTCTGCAGCCTATCCACAGGCACAACAGCACTGGGGATCTCTGCTTTCCCAGAGACTCAGCATCTCATGGTGCTCGTTTTCGACGGAGCCTTTTTTCTGAAAAGGCAAACTTACGGCTCCTTCTCCCACAAGGAAGGTGCCAGCCCTGAAATCTCTTGTAGGTCTTCAATATCCCCCTGTAGCCTATCTTTAGCCGCAACAGCACTGGGGATCTCTGCTTTCCCAGAGACTCAGCATCTCATGGTGCTCGCTCTCGGCAGAGCCTTTTTCTGAAAAGGCAAACTTACGGCTCCTTCTCCCACAAGGAAGGTGCCAGCCCTGAAAGATCTTGCTGGTCTTCACCGTCCCCCTGCAGCCTATCCACAGGCAAAACAGCACTGGGGAAATCTGCTTTCCCAGAGACTCAGCCTCTCACGGTGCTCGTTCTCGGCAGAGCCTTTTTCTGAAAAGGCAAACGTCTGGCTCCTTCTCCCACAAGGAAGGTGCCAGCCCTGAAAGATCTTACTGCTCTTCAGCGTCCCCCTGCAGCCTATCCACAGGCACAACAGCACTGGGGATCTCTGCTTTCCCAGAGACTCAGCATCTCATGGTGCTCGCTCTCGGCAGAGCCTTTTTCTGAAAAGGCAAACTTACGGCTCCTTCTCCCACAAGGAAGGTGCCAGCCCTGAAATCTCTTTTAGGTCTTCACTATCACCCTGCAGCCTATCTCTAGCCACAACAGCACTGGGGATCTCTGCTTTCCCAGAGACTCAGCATGTCACAGTGCTCGTTCTCGGCAAAAACTTTTTCTGAAAAGGCAAACGTCTGGCTCCTTCTCCCACAAGGAAGGTGCCAGCCCTGAAAGCTCTTGCTGCTCTTCACTATCGCTCTGCAGCCTATCTAGAGCCGGAACAGCACTGGGGATCTCTGCTTTCCCAGAGACTCAGCATGTCATGGTGCTCGTTCTCGGCAGAAACTTTTTCTGAAAAGGCAAACGTCTGGCTCCTTCTCCCACAGGGAAGGTGCCAGCCCTGAAAGATCTTGCTGGTCTTCACCGTCCCCCTGCAGCCTATCCAGAGGCACAACAGCACTGGGGATCTCTGCTTTCCCAGAGACTCAGCATCTCATTGTGCTCGCTCTCGGCAGAGCCTTTTTCTGAAAAGGCAAACGTCTGGCTCCTTCTCCCACAAGGAAGGTGACAGCCCTGAAAGATGTTGCTGGTCTTCACCGTTCCCCTGTAGCCTATATTTAGGCGCAACAGCACTGGGGATCTCTGCTATCCCAGAGACTCAGCATGTCAGGGTGCTCTTTCTCGGCAGAAACATTTTCTGGAAAGAGAAATGTTTGGCTCCTTCTCCTACAAGGAAGGTGCCATCCCTGAAAGATCTTACTGGTCTTCACCGTCCGCCTGCAGCCTATCCACAGGCACAACAGCACTGGGGATCTCTGCTTTCCCAGAGACTTAGCATCTCATGGTGATCGCTCTCGGCAGAAACGTTTTCTGAAAATGCAAACGTCTGGCTCCTTCTCCCACAAGGAAGGTGCCAGCCCTGAAAGCACTTGCAGATCTTCAGTATCCCTCTGCAGCCTATCCAGAGGCACACAGCATTGGGGATCTCTGCTTTCCCAGAGACTCAGCATCTCATGGTGCTCGCTCTCGGCAGAGCCTTTTTCTGAAAAGGCAAACTTACGGCTCCTTCTCCCACAAGGAAGGTGCCAGCCCTGAAAGATCTTGCAGGTCTTCACTATCCCCCTGCAGCCTATCTTTAGCTGCAAAAGCACCTGGGATCTCTGCTTTCTTAGAGACTCAGCATCTCATGGTCCTCACTCTCGACAGTGCCTATTTCTGAAAAGGCAAACGTCTGGCTCCTTCTCCCACAAGGAAGGTGTCAGCATTGAAAGATGTTGCTGGTCTTCACCGTCCCCCTGCAGCCTATCCACAGGCACAACAGCACTGGGGATCTCTGCTTTCCCAGAGACTCAGCATCTCATGGTGCTCGCTCTCGGCAGAGCCTTTTTCTGAAAAGGCAAACTTACGGCTCCTTCTCCCACAAGGAAGGTGCCAGCCCTGAAATCTCTTTTAGGTCTTCACTATCACCCTGCAGCCTATCTCTAGCCACAACAGCACTGGGGATCTCTGCTTTCCCAGAGACTCAGCATGTCACAGTGCTCGTTCTCGGCAAAAACTTTTTCTGAAAAGGCAAACGTCTGGCTCCTTCTCCCACAAGGAAGGTGCCAGCCCTGAAAGCTCTTGCAGGTCTTCAGTATCCCTCTGCAGCCTATCCACAGGCACAACGGCACTGGGGATCTCTGCTTTCCCAGAGACTCAGCATCTCATGGTGCTCGCTCTCGGCAGAGGCTTTTTCTGAAATGGCAAACGTCTGGATCCTTCTCCCACAAGGAAGGTGCCATCCCTGAAAGATCTTGCAGGTCTTCACCGTCCCCCTGCAACCTATCCACAGGCACAACAGCACTGGGGATCTCTGCTTTCCCAGAGACTCAGCATCTCATGGTGCTCGCTCTCGGCAGAGCCTTTTTCTGAAAAGGCAAACTTACGGCTCCTTCTCCCACAAGGAAGGTGCCAGCCCTGAAAGATCTTGCAGGTCTTCACTATCCCCCTGCAGCCTATCTTTAGCTGCAAAAGCACCTGGGGTCTCTGCTTTCTTAGAGACTCAGCATCTCATGGTGCTCACTCTCGACAGTGCCTATTTCTGAAAAGGCAAACGTCTGGCTCCTTCTCCCACAAGGAAGGTGTCAGCATTGAAAGATGTTGCTGGTCTTCACCGTCCCCCTGCAGCCTATCCACAGGCACAACAGCACTGGGGATCTCTGCTTTCCCAGAGACTCAGTATGTCACGGTGGTCGTTCTCGGCAGAAACTTTTTCTGAAAAGGCAAACTTACGGCTCCTTCTCCCACAAGGAAGGTGCCAGCCCTGAAATCTCTTTTAGGTCTTCACTATCACCCTGCAGCCTATCTCTAGCCACAACAGCACTGGGGATCTCTGCTTTCCCAGAGACTCAGCATGTCACAGTGCTCGTTCTCGGCAAAAACTTTTTCTGAAAAGGCAAACGTCTGGCTCCTTCTCCCACAAGGAAGGTGCCAGCCCTGAAAGCTCTTGCTGCTCTTCACTATCGCTCTGCAGCCTATCTAGAGCCGGAACAGCACTGGGGATCTCTGCTTTCCCAGAGACTCAGCATGTCATGGTGCTCGTTCTCGGCAGAAACTTTTTCTGAAAAGGCAAACGTCTGGCTCCTTCTCCCACAGGGAAGGTGCCATCCCTGAAAGATCTTGCTGGTCTTCACCGTCCCCCTGCAGCCTATCCAGAGGCACAACAGCACTGGGGATCTCTGCTTTCCCAGAGACTCAGCATCTCATTGTGCTCGCTGTCGGCAGAGCCTTTTTCTGAAAAGGCAATCTTACGGCTCCTTCTCCCACAAGGAAGGTGCCAGCCCTGAAAGATCTTGCTGGTCTTCACCGTCCCCCTGCAGCCTATCCACAGGCACAACATCACTGGTGATCTCTGCTTTCCCAGAGACTCAGCATGTCATAGTGCTCGATATCGGCAGAGCCTTTTTCTGAAAAGGCAAACGTCTGGCTCCTTCTCCCACAAGGAAGGTGCCAGCCCTGAAAGATCTTGCTGGTCTTCACCGTCCCCCTGCAGCCTATCCACAGGCACAACATCACTGGTGATCTCTGCTTTCCCAGAGACTCAGCATCTCATGGTGCTCGCTCTCGGCAGAAACATTTTCTGAAAATGCAAACGTCTGGCTCCTTCGCCCACAAGGAAGGTGCCTGCCCTGAAAGCACTTGCAGGTCTTCAGTATCCCTCTGCAGCCTATCCACAGGCACAACGGCACTGGGGATCTCTGCTTTCCCAGAGACTCAGCATCTCATGGTGCTCGCTCTCGGCAGAGGCTTTTTCTGAAATGGCAAACGTCTGGATCCTTCTCCCACAAGGAAGGTGCCATCCCTGAAAGATCTTGCAGGTCTTCACCGTCCCCCTGCAGCCTATCCACAGGCACAACAGCACTGGGGATCTCTGCTTTCCCAGAGACTCAGCATCTCATGGTGCTCGCTCTCGGCAGAGCCTTTTTCTGAAAAGGCAAACTTACGGCTCCTTCTCCCACAAGGAAGGTGCCAGCCCTGAAAGATCTTGCAGGTCTTCACTATCCCCCTGCAGCCTATCTTTAGCTGCAAAAGCACCTGGGATCTCTGCTTTCTTAGAGACTCAGCATCTCATGGTGCTCACTCTCGACAGTGCCTATTTCTGAAAAGGCAAACGTCTGGCTCCTTCTCCCACAAGGAAGGTGTCAGCATTGAAAGATGTTGCTGGTCTTCACCGTCCCCCTGCAGCCTATCCACAGGCACAACAGCACTGGGGATCTCTGCTTTCCCAGAGACTCAGAATCTCATGGTGCTCGCTCTCGGCAGAGCCTTTTTCTGAAAAGGCAAACTTACGGCTCCTTCTCCCACAAGGAAGGTGCCAGCCCTGAAATCTCTTTTAGGTCTTCACTATCACCCTGCAGCCTATCTCTAGCCACAACAGCACTGGGGATCTCTGCTTTCCCAGAGACTCAGCATGTCACAGTGCTCGTTCTCGGCAAAAACTTTTTCTGAAAAGGCAAACGTCTGGCTCCTTCTCCCACAAGGAAGGTGCCAGCCCTGAAAGCTCTTGCTGCTCTTCACTATCGCTCTGCAGCCTATCTAGAGCCGGAACAGCACTGGGGATCTCTGCTTTCCCAGAGACTCAGCATGTCATGGTGCTCGTTCTCGGCAGAAACTTTTTCTGAAAAGGCAAACGTCTGGCTCCTTCTCCCACAGGGAAGGTGCCAGCCCTGAAAGATCTTGCTGGTCTTCACCGTCCCCCTGCAGCCTATCCAGAGGCACAACAGCACTGGGGATCTCTGCTTTCCCAGAGACTCAGCATGTCACGGTGCTCGTTCTCGGCAGAAACTTTTTCTGAAAAGGCAAACTTACGGCTCCTTCTCCTACAAGGAAGGTGCCATCCCTGAAAGATCTTGCTGGTCTTCACCGTCCCCCTGCAGCCTATCTTTAGCCACAACAGCACTGGGGATCTCTGCTTTCCCAGAGACTCAGCATGTCATAGTGCTCGATATCGGCAGAGCCTTTTTCTGAAAAGGCAAACGTCTGGCTCCTTCTCCCACAAGGAAGGTGCCAGCCCTGAAAGCACTTGAAGGTCTTCAGTATCCCTCTGCAGCCTACCCACAGGCACAACAGCACTGGGGATCTCTGCTTTCCCAGAGACTCAGCATCCCATGGTGCTCGCTCTCGGCAGAGCCTTTTTCTGAAATGGCGAACTTACGGCTCCTTCTCCAACAAGGAAGGTGCCAGCCCTGAAAGATATTGCTGGTCTTCACTATCCCCCTGCAGCCTGTCTTTAGCCGCAACAGCACTGGGGATCTCTGCTTTCCCAGAGACTCAGCATGTCACGGTGGTCGTTCTCAGCAGAAACTTTTCCTGAAAAGGCAAACGTCTGGCTCCTTCTCCCACAAGGAAGGTGCCAGCCCTGAAAGCACTTGCAGGTATTCAGTATCCCTCTGCAGCCTATCCACAGGCACAACAGCACTGGGGATCTCTGCTTTCCCAGAGACTCAGCATCTCATGGTGCTCGTTTTCGACGGAGCCTTTTTTCTGAAAAGGCAAACTTACGGCTCCTTCTCCCACAAGGAAGGTGCCAGCCCTGAAATCTCTTGTAGGTCTTCAATATCCCCCTGTAGCCTATCTTTAGCCGCAACAGCACTGGGGATCTCTGCTTTCCCAGAGACTCAGCATCTCATGGTGCTCGCTCTCGGCAGAGCCTTTTTCTGAAAAGGCAAACTTACGGCTCCTTCTCCCACAAGGAAGGTGCCAGCCCTGAAAGATCTTGCTGGTCTTCACCGTCCCCCTGCAGCCTATCCACAGGCAAAACAGCACTGGGGAAATCTGCTTTCCGAGAGACTCAGCATCACATGGTGCTCGCTCTCGGCAGAGCCTTTTTCTGAAAAGGCAAACGTCTGGCTCCTTCTCCCACAAGGAAGGTGCCAGCCCTGAAAGATCTTACTGCTCTTCAGCGTCCCCCTGCAGCCTATCCACAGGCACAACAGCACTGGGGATCTCTGCTTTCCCAGAGACTCAGAATCTCATGGTGCTCGCTCTCGGCAGAGCCTTTTTCTGAAAAGGCAAACTTACGGCTCCTTCTCCCACAAGGAAGGTGCCAGCCCTGAAATCTCTTTTAGGTCTTCACTATCACCCTGCAGCCTATCTCTAGCCACAACAGCACTGGGGATCTCTGCTTTCCCAGAGACTCAGCATGTCACAGTGCTCGTTCTCGGCAAAAACTTTTTCTGAAAAGGCAAACGTCTGGCTCCTTCTCCCACAAGGAAGGTGCCAGCCCTGAAAGCTCTTGCTGCTCTTCACTATCGCTCTGCAGCCTATCTAGAGCCGGAACAGCACTGGGGATCTCTGCTTTCCCAGAGACTCAGCATGTCATGGTGCTCGTTCTCGGCAGAAACTTTTTCTGAAAAGGCAAACGTCTGGCTCCTTCTCCCACAGGGAAGGTGCCAGCCCTGAAAGATCTTGCTGGTCTTCACCGTCCCCCTGCAGCCTATCCAGAGGCACAACAGCACTGGGGATCTCTGCTTTCCCAGAGACTCAGCATGTCACGGTGCTCGTTCTCGGCAGAAACTTTTTCTGAAAAGGCAAACTTACGGCTCCTTCTCCCCCAAGGAAGGTGTCAGCCCTGAAAGATCTTACTGGTCTTCACCATCCGCCGGCAGCCTATCCACAGGCACAACAGCACTGGGGATCTCTGCTTTCCCAGAGACTCAGAATCTCATCGTGCTCGATCTCGGCAGAGCCTTTTTCTGAAAAGGCAAACGTCTGGCTCCTTCTCCCACAAGGAAGGTGCCAGCCCTGAAAGCACTTGAAGGTATTCATTATCCCCCTGCAGCCTATCTTTAGCCACAACAGCACTGGGGATCTCTGCTTTCCCAGAGACTCAGCATCTCATTGTGCTCGCTCTCGGCAGAGCCTTTTTCTGAAAAGGCAAACGTCTGGCTCCTTCTCCCACAAGGAAGGTGACAGCCCTGAAAGATGTTGCTGGTCTTCACCGTTCCCCTGTAGCCTATCTTTAGCCGCAACAGCACTGGGGATCTCTGCTATCCCAGAGACTCAGCATGTCAGGGTGCTCTTTCTCGGCAGAAACATTTTCTGGAAAGAGAAATGTTTGGCTCCTTCTCCTACAAGGAAGGTGCCATCCCTGAAAGATCTTGCTGGTCTTCACCGTCCGCCTGCAGCCTATCCACAGGCACAACAGCACTGGGGATCTCTGCTTTCCCAGAGACTTAGCATCTCATGGTGATCGCTCTCGGCAGAAACGTTTTCTGAAAATGCAAACGTCTGGCTCCTTCTCCCACAAGGAAGGTGCCAGCCCTGAAAGCACTTGCAGATCTTCAGTATCCCTCTGCAGCCTATCCACAGGCACAACAGCACTGGGGATCTCTGCTTTCCCAGAGACTCAGCATGTCATGGTGCTCGTTCTCGACAGAGTCATTTTCTGAAAAGGCAAAATTACGGCTCCTTCTCCCACAAGGAAGGTGCCAGCCCTGAAATCTCTTGTAGGTATTCATTATCCCCCTGCAGCCTATCTTTAGCCACAACAGCACTGGGGATCTCTGCTTTCCCAGAGACTCAGCATCTCATTGTGCTCGCTCTCGGCAGAGCCTTTTTCTGAAAAGGCAATCTTACGGCTCCTTCTCCCACAAGGAAGGTGCCAGCCCTGAAAGATCTTGCTGGTCTTCACCGTCCCCCTGCAGCCTATCCACAGGCACAACATCACTGGTGATCTCTGCTTTCCCAGAGACTCAGCATCTCATGGTGCTCGCTCTCGGCAGAAACATTTTCTGAAAATGCAAACGTCTGGCTCCTTCGCCCACAAGGAAGGTGCCTGCCCTGAAAGCACTTGCAGGTCTTCAGTATCCCTCTGCAGCCTATCCACAGGCACAACGGCACTGGGGATCTCTGCTTTCCCAGAGACTCAGCATCACATGGTGCTCGCTCTCGGCAGAGCCTTTTTCTGAAAAGGCAAACGTCTGGCTCCTTCTCCCACAAGGAAGGTGCCAGCCCTGAAAGATCTTACTGCTCTTCAGCGTCCCCCTGCAGCCTATCCACAGGCACAACAGCACTGGGGATCTCTGCTTTCCCAGAGACTCAGAATCTCATGGTGCTCGCTCTCGGCAGAGCCTTTTTCTGAAAAGGCAAACTTACGGCTCCTTCTCCCACAAGGAAGGTGCCAGCCCTGAAATCTCTTTTAGGTCTTCACTATCACCCTGCAGCCTATCTCTAGCCACAACAGCACTGGGGATCTCTGCTTTCCCAGAGACTCAGCATGTCACAGTGCTCGTTCTCGGCAAAAACTTTTTCTGAAAAGGCAAACGTCTGGCTCCTTCTCCCACAAGGAAGGTGCCAGCCCTGAAAGCTCTTGCTGCTCTTCACTATCGCTCTGCAGCCTATCTAGAGCCGGAACAGCACTGGGGATCTCTGCTTTCCCAGAGACTCAGCATGTCATGGTGCTCGTTCTCGGCAGAAACTTTTTCTGAAAAGGCAAACGTCTGGCTCCTTCTCCCACAGGGAAGGTGCCAGCCCTGAAAGATCTTGCTGGTCTTCACCGTCCCCCTGCAGCCTATCCAGAGGCACAACAGCACTGGGGATCTCTGCTTTCCCAGAGACTCAGCATGTCACGGTGCTCGTTCTCGGCAGAAACTTTTTCTGAAAAGGCAAACTTACGGCTCCTTCTCCCCCAAGGAAGGTGTCAGCCCTGAAAGATCTTACTGGTCTTCACCATCCGCCGGCAGCCTATCCACAGGCACAACAGCACTGGGGATCTCTGCTTTCCCAGAGACTCAGAATCTCATCGTGCTCGATCTCGGCAGAGCCTTTTTCTGAAAAGGCAAACGTCTGGCTCCTTCTCCCACAAGGAAGGTGCCAGCCCTGAAAGCACTTGAAGGTATTCATTATCCCCCTGCAGCCTATCTTTAGCCACAACAGCACTGGGGATCTCTGCTTTCCCAGAGACTCAGCATCTCATTGTGCTCGCTCTCGGCAGAGCCTTTTTCTGAAAAGGCAAACGTCTGGCTCCTTCTCCCACAAGGAAGGTGACAGCCCTGAAAGATGTTGCTGGTCTTCACCGTTCCCCTGTAGCCTATCTTTAGCCGCAACAGCACTGGGGATCTCTGCTATCCCAGAGACTCAGCATGTCAGGGTGCTCTTTCTCGGCAGAAACATTTTCTGGAAAGAGAAATGTTTGGCTCCTTCTCCTACAAGGAAGGTGCCATCCCTGAAAGATCTTGCTGGTCTTCACCGTCCGCCTGCAGCCTATCCACAGGCACAACAGCACTGGGGATCTCTGCTTTCCCAGAGACTTAGCATCTCATGGTGATCGCTCTCGGCAGAAACGTTTTCTGAAAATGCAAACGTCTGGCTCCTTCTCCCACAAGGAAGGTGCCAGCCCTGAAAGCACTTGCAGATCTTCAGTATCCCTCTGCAGCCTATCCACAGGCACAACAGCACTGGGGATCTCTGCTTTCCCAGAGACTCAGCATGTCATGGTGCTCGTTCTCGACAGAGTCATTTTCTGAAAAGGCAAAATTACGGCTCCTTCTCCCACAAGGAAGGTGCCAGCCCTGAAATCTCTTGTAGGTATTCATTATCCCCCTGCAGCCTATCTTTAGCCACAACAGCACTGGGGATCTCTGCTTTCCCAGAGACTCAGCATCTCATTGTGCTCGCTCTCGGCAGAGCCTTTTTCTGAAAAGGCAATCTTACGGCTCCTTCTCCCACAAGGAAGGTGCCAGCCCTGAAAGATCTTGCTGGTCTTCACCGTCCCCCTGCAGCCTATCCACAGGCACAACATCACTGGTGATCTCTGCTTTCCCAGAGACTCAGCATCTCATGGTGCTCGCTCTCGGCAGAAACATTTTCTGAAAATGCAAACGTCTGGCTCCTTCGCCCACAAGGAAGGTGCCTGCCCTGAAAGCACTTGCAGGTCTTCAGTATCCCTCTGCAGCCTATCCACAGGCACAACGGCACTGGGGATCTCTGCTTTCCCAGAGACTCAGCATCTCATGGTGCTCGCTCTCGGCAGAGGCTTTTTCTGAAGTGGCAAACGTCTGGATCCTTCTCCCACAAGGAAGGTGTCAGCATTGAAAGATGTTGCTGGTCTTCACCGTCCCCCTGCAGCCTATCCACAGGCACAACAGCACTGGGGATCTCTGCTTTCCCAGAGACTCAGCATCTCATGGTGCTCGCTCTCGGCAGAGCCTTTTTCTGAAAAGGCAAACTTACGGCTCCTTCTCCGACAAGGAAGGTGCCAGCCCTGAAATCACTTTTAGGTCTTCACTATCACCCTGCAGCCTATCTCTAGCCACAACAGCACTGGGGATCTCTGCTTTCCCAGAGACTCAGCATGTCACAGTGCTCGTTCTCGGCAAAAACTTTTTCTGAAAAGGCAAACGTCTGGCTCCTTCTCCCACAGGGAAGGTGCCAGCCCTGAAAGATCTTGCTGGTCTTCACCGTCCCCCTGCAGCCTATCCAGAGGCACAACAGCACTGGGGATCTCTGCTTTCCCAGAGACTCAGCATGTCACGGTGGTCGTTCTCGGCAGAAACTTTTTCTGAAAAGGCAAACTTACGGCTCCTTCTCCTACAAGGAAGGTGCCATCCCTGAAAGATCTTGCTGGTCTTCACCGTCCCCCTGCAGCCTATCTTTAGCCACAACAGCACTGGGGATCTCTGCTTTCCCAGAGACTCAGCATGTCATAGTGCTCGATATCGGCAGAGCCTTTTTCTGAAAAGGCAAACGTCTGGCTCCTTCTCCCACAAGGAAGGTGCCAGCCCTGAAAGCACTTGAAGGTCTTCAGTATCCCTCTGCAGCCTACCCACAGGCACAACAGCACTGGGGATCTCTGCTTTCCCAGAGACTCAGCATCCCATGGTGCTCGCTCTCGGCAGAGCCTTTTTCTGAAATGGCGAACTTACGGCTCCTTCTCCAACAAGGAAGGTGCCAGCCCTGAAAGATATTGCTGGTCTTCACTATCCCCCTGCAGCCTGTCTTTAGCCGCAACAGCACTGGGGATCTCTGCTTTCCCAGAGACTCAGCATGTCACGGTGGTCGTTCTCAGCAGAAACTTTTCCTGAAAAGGCAAACGTCTGGCTCCTTCTCCCACAAGGAAGGTGCCAGCCCTGAAAGCACTTGCAGGTATTCAGTATCCCTCTGCAGCCTATCCACAGGCACAACAGCACTGGGGATCTCTGCTTTCCCAGAGACTCAGCATCTCATGGTGCTCGTTTTCGACGGAGCCTTTTTTCTGAAAAGGCAAACTTACGGCTCCTTCTCCCACAAGGAAGGTGCCAGCCCTGAAATCTCTTGTAGGTCTTCAATATCCCCCTGTAGCCTATCTTTAGCCGCAACAGCACTGGGGATCTCTGCTTTCCCAGAGACTCAGCATCTCATGGTGCTCGCTCTCGGCAGAGCCTTTTTCTGAAAAGGAAAACGTCTGGCTCCTTCTCCCACAAGGAAGGTGCCAGCCCTGAAAGATGTTGCTGGTCTTCACGGTCCCCCTGCAGCCTATCCACAGGCACAACAGCACTGGGGATCTCTGCTTTCCCAGAGACTCAGCATCTCATGGTGCTCGCTCTCGGCAGAGCCTTTTTCTGAAAAGGCAAACGTCTGGCTCCTTCTCCCACAAGGAAGGTGCCAGCCCTGAAAGATATTGCTGGTCTTCAGTATCCCCCTGCAGCCTATCTTTAGCCGCAACAGCACTGGGGATCTCTGCTTTCCCAGAGACTCAGCATGTCACGGTGGTCGTTCTCAGCAGAAACTTTTCCTGAAAAGGCAAACATCTGGCTCCTTCTCCCACAAGGAAGGTGCCAGCCCTGAAAGCACTTGCAGTTCTTCAGTATCCTTCTGCAGCCTATCCACAGGCACAACAGCACTGGGGATCTCTGCTTTCCCAGAGATTCAGCATGTCATGGTGCTCGTTTTCGACGGAGCCTTTTTTCTGAAAAGGCAAACTTACGGCTCCTTCTCCCACAAGGAAGGTGCCAGCCCTGAAATCTCTTGTAGGTCTTCAATATCCCCCTGTAGCCTATCTTTAGCCGCAACAGCACTGGGGATCTCTGCTTTCCCAGAGACTCAGCATCTCATGGTGCTCGCTCTCGGCAGAGCCTTTTTCTGAAAAGGCAAACGTCTGGATCCTTCTCCCACAAGGAAGGTGCCAGCCCTGAAAGATCTTGCTGGTCTTCACCGTCCCCCTGCAGCCTATCTTTAGCCACAACAGCAATGGGAATCTCTGCTTTCCCAGAGACTCAGCATCTCATGGTGCTCGCTCTCGGCAGAAACTTTTTCTGGAAAGGCAAATGTCTGGCTCCTTCTCCTACAAGGAAGGTGCCATCCCTGAAAGATCTTGCTGGTCTTCACCGTCCACCTGCAGCCTATCCACAGGCAAAACAGCACTGGGGATCTCTGCTTTCCCAGAGACTCAGCATGTCATAGTGCTCGTTCTCGGCAGAGACTTTTTCTGAAAAGGCAAACTTACGGCTCCTTCTGCCACAAGGAAGGTGCCAGCCCTGAAATCTCTTGTAGGTCTTCAATATCCCCCTGCAGCCTATCCACAGGCACAACAGCACTGGGGATCTCTGCTTTCCCAGAGACTCAGCATGTCATGGTGCTCGCTCTCGGCAGAGCCTATTTCTAAAAAGGCAAACGTCTGGCTCCTTCTCCCACAATGAAGGTGCCAGCCCTGAAAGATCTTACTGCTCTTCACCGTCCCCCTGTAGCCTATCTTTAGCCACAACAGCACTGGGGATCTCTGCTTTCCCAGAGACTCAGCATCTCATGGTGCTCGCTCTCGGCAAAACATATTCTGAAAATGCAAACGTCTGGCTCCTTCTCCCACAAGGAAGGTGCCAGACCTAAAAGCACTTGCAGGTCTTCAGTATCCCTCTGCAGCCTATCCTCAGGCACAACAGCACTGGGGATCTCTGCTTTCCCAGAGACTCAGCATCTCATGGTGCTCACTCTCGGCAGAGCCTTTTTCTGTAAGACAAACTTACGGCTCCTTCTCCCACAAGGAAGGTGCCAGTCCTGATATCTCTTTTAGGTCTTCACTCTCACCCTGCAGACTATCTTTAGCCACAACAGCACTGGGGATCTCTGCTTTCCCAGAGACTCAGCATGTCACGGTGCTCGTTCTCGGCAGAAACTTTTTCTGGAAAGGCAAATATCTGGCTCCTTCTCCTACAAGGAAGGTGCCAGACCTGAAAGATCTTGCTGGTCTTCACCGTCCCCCTGCAGCCTATCCACAGGCACAACAGCACTAGGGATCTCTGCTTTACCAGAGACTCAGCATGTCATAGTGCTCGTTCTCGGCAGAGCCTTTTTCTGAAAAGGCAAACATCTGGCTCCTCCCACAAGGAAGGTGCCAGCCGTGAAAGTTCCTACTGGTCTTCACCATCCCCCGGCAGCCTATCCACAGGCGAAACAGCACTGGGGATCTCTGCTTTCCCAGAGACTCGGCATCTCATGGTACTCGCTCTCGGCAGAAACATTTTCTGAAAAGGGAAACGTCTGGCTCCTTCTCCCACAAGGAAGGTGCCAGCCCTGAAAGATGTTGCTGGTCTTCACAGACCCCCTGCAGCCTATCCTCAGGCACAACAGCACTGGGGATCTCTGCTTTCCCAGAGACTAAGCATCTCATGGTGGTCACTCTCGGCAGAAACATTTTCTGAAAAGGCAAACGGCTGGCTCCTTCTCCCACAAGCAAGGTGCCAGCCCTGAAAGCTCTTGCAGGTCTTCACTTTCCCCCTGCAGTCTATCTTTAGCCGCAACAGCACTGGGGATCTCTGCTTTCCCAGAGAATCAGTATCTAATGGTGCTCGCTCTCGGCAGAAACATTTTCTGAAAACCAAAACGTCTGGCTCCTTCCCCTACAAGGAAGGTGCCAGACCTAAAAGAACTTGCAGGTCTTCAGTATCCCTCTGCAGCCTATCCTCAGGCACAACAGCACTGGGGATCTCTGCTTTCCCAGAGACTCAGCATCCCATGGTGCTCGCTCTCGGCAGAGCCTTTTTCTGAAATGGCGAACTTACGGCTCCTTCTCCCACAAGGAAGGTGCCAGCCCTGAAAGATCTTGCTGGTCTTCACCGTCCCCCTGCAGCCTATCTTTAGCCACAGCAGCACTGGGGATCTCTGCTTTCCTAGAGACTCAGCATGTCATGGTGCTCGTTCTCGGCAGAAACTTTTTCTGGAAAGGCAAATGTCTGGCTCCTTCTCCTACAAGGAAGGTGCCAGACCTGAAAGATCTTGCTGGTCTTCACCGTCCCCCTGCAGCCTATCCACAGGCACAACAGCACTGGGGATCTCTGCTTTCCCAGAGACTCAGCATGTCATAGTGCTCGTTCTCGGCAGATACATTTTCTGAAAAGTAAAACTTATGGCTCCTTCTCCCACAAGGAAGGTGCCAGCTCTGAAATTTCTTGCTGGTCTTCACCGTTCCCTGTAGCCTATCTTTAGCCACAACAGCACTGGGGATCTCTGCTTTCCCAGAGATTCAGCATCTCATGGTGCTCGCTCTCGGCAGAGGCTTTTTCTGAAAAGGCAAACGTCTGGATCCTTCTCCACAAGGAAGGTGCCAGCTCTGAAAGATCTTGCTGGTCTTCACAGACCCCCTGCAGGCTATCCTCAGGCACAACAGCACTGGGGATCTCTGCTATCCGAGAGACTCAGCATGTCATGGTGCTCGCTCTCGGCAGAAACATTTTCTGAAAAGGCAAACGTCTGGCTCCTTCTCCCACAAGGAAGGTGCCTGCCCTGAAAGCACTTGTAGGTCTTCAGTATCCCTCTGCAGCCTATCCACAGGCACAACAGCACTGGGGATCTCTGCTTTCCCAGAGACTCAGCATCTCATGGTGCTCGCTCTCGGCAGAAACATTTTCTTTAAAGGCAAACGTCTGGCTCCTTCTCCCACAAGGAAGGTGCCAGACCTGAAAGCTCTTGCAGGTCTTCACTATCCCCCTGCAGCCTATCTTTAGACGCAACAGCACTGGGGATCTCTGCTTTCCCAGAGACTCAGCATCTCATGGTGCTCGCTCTCGGCAGAGCCTTTTTCTGAAAAGGCCAAAATCTGGCTCCTTCTCCCACAAGGAAGGTGCCAGCCCTGAAAGCTCTTGCAGGTCTTCACTATCCCCCTGCAGCCTATCTTTAGCCACAACAGCACTGGGGATCTCTGCTTTCCCAGAGACTCAGCATGTCATGGTGCTCGCTCTCGGCAGAGCCTATTTCTAAAAAGGCAAACGTCTGGCTACTTCTCCCACAATGAAGGTGCCAGCCCTGAAAGATCTTACTGCTCTTCACCGTCCCCCTGTAGCCTATCTTTAGCCACAACAGCACTGGGGATCTCTGCTTTCCCAGAGACTCAGCATCTCATGGTGCTCGCTCTCGGCAAAACATATTCTGAAAATGCAAACGTCTGGCTCCTTCTCCCTCAAGGAAGGTGCCAGACCTAAAAGCACTTGCAGGTCTTCAGTATCCCTCTGCAGCCTATCCTCAGGCACAACAGCACTGGGGATCTCTGCTTTCCCAGAGACTCAGCATCTCATGGTGCTCGCTCTCGGCAGAGCCTTTTTCTATAAGACAAACTTACGGCTCCTTCTCCCACAAGGAAGGTGCCAGTCCTGATATCTCTTTTAGGTCTTCACTCTCACCCTGCAGACTATCTTTAGCCACAACAGCACTGGGGATCTCTGCTTTCCCAGAGACTCAGCATGTCACGGTGCTCGTTCTCGGCAGAAACTTTTTCTGAAAAGGCAAACGTCTGGCTCCTTCTCCCACAAGGAAGGTGCCAGCCCTGAAAGCTCTTGCAGGTCTTCACTATCCCCCTGCAGGCTATCTTTAGCTGCAAAACCACCTGGGATCTCTGCTTTCTTAGAAATTCAGCATCTCATGGTGCTCACTCTCGAGAGTGCCTATTTCTGAAAAGGCAAACGTCTGGCTCCTTCTCCCACAAGGAAGGTGCCAGCCTTGAAAGATGTTGCTGGTCTTCACCGTCCCCCTGCAGCCTATCCACAGGCACAACAGCACTGGGGATGTCTGCTTTCCCAGAGACTCAGCATCTCATGGTGCTCGCTCTCGGCAGAGCCTTTTTCTGAAAAGGCAAACGTCTGGCTCCTTCTCCCACAAGGAAGGTGCCAGCCCTGAAAGATCTTGCTGGTCTTCACCGTCCCCCTGCAGCCTATCCACAGGCAAAACAGCACTGGGGAAATCTGCTTTCCGAGAGGCTCAGCATCACACGGTGCTCGCTCTCGGCAGAGCCTTTTTCTGAAAAGGCAAACGTCTGGCTCCTTCTCCCACAAGGAAGGTGCCAGCCCTGAAAGATCTTACTGCTCTTCAGCGTCCCCCTGCAGCCTATCCACAGGCACAACAGCACTGGGGATCTCTGCTTTCCCAGAGACTCAGCATCTCATGGTGCTCGCTCTCGGCAGAGCCTTTTTCTGAAAAGGCAAACTTACGGCTCCTTCTCCCACAAGGAAGGTGCTAGCCCTGAAATCTCTTTTAGGTCTTCACTATCACCCTGCAGCCTATCTCTAGCCACAACAGTACTGGGGATCTCTGCTTTCCCAGAGACTCAGCATGTCACAGTGCTCGTTCTCGGCAAAAACTTTTTCTGAAAAGGCAAACGTCTGGCTCCTTCTCCCACAAGGAAGGTGCCAGCCCTGAAAGCTCTTGCTGCTCTTCACTATCGCTCTGCAGCCTATCTAGAGCCGGAACAGCACTGGGGATCTCTGCTTTCCCAGAGACTCAGCATGTCATGGTGCTCGTTCTCGGCAGAAACTTTTTCTGAAAAGGGAAACGTCTGGCTCCTTCTCCCACAGGGAAGGTGCCAGCCCTGAAAGATCTTGCTGGTCTTCACCGTCCCCCTGCAGCCTATCTTTAGCCACAACAGCACTGGGGATCTCTGCTTTCCCAGAGACTCAGCATGTCATAGTGCTCGATCTCGGCAGAGCCTTTTTCTGAAAAGGCAAATATCTGTCTCCTCCCCCAAGGAAGGTGTCAGCCCTGAAAGATCTTACTGGTCTTCACCATCCGCCGGCAGCCTATCCACAGGCACAACAGCACTGGGGATCTCTGCTTTCCCAGAGACTCAGCATCTCATGGTGCTCGGTCTCGGTAGAGCCTTTTTCTGAAAAGGCAAACGTCTGGCTCCTTCTCCCACAAGGAAGGTGCCAGCCCTGAAATCTCTTGTAGGTATTCATTATCCCCCTGCAGCCTATCTTTAGCCACAACAGCACTGGGGATCTCTGCTTTCCCAGAGACTCAGCATCTCATGGTGCTCGCTCTCGGCAGAAACATTTTCTGAAAAGGCAAACGTCTGGCTCCTTCTCCCACAAGGAAGGTGCCAGCCCTGAAAGCACTTGCAGGTCTTCAGTATCCCTCTGCAGGCTATCCACAGGCACAACAGCACTGGGGATCTCTGCTTTCCCAGAGACTCAGCATCTCATGGTGCTCGCTCTCGGCAGAGCCTTTTTCTGAAAAGGCAAACTTACGGCTCCTTCTCCCACAAGGAAGGTGCCAGCCCTGAAAGATCTTGCTGGTCTTCACCGTCCCCCTGCAGCCTATCCACAGGCAAAACTGCACTGGGGAAATCTGCTTTCCGAGAGACTCAGCATCACATGGTGCTCGCTCTCGGCAGAGCCTTTTTCTGAAAAGGCAAACGTCTGGCTCTTTCGCCCACAAGGAAGGTGCCAGCCCTGAAAGATCTTACTGCTCTTCAGCGTCCCCCTGCAGCCTATCCACAGGCACAACAGCACTGGGGATCTCTGCTTTCCCAGAGACTCAGCATCTCATGGTGCTCGCTCTCGGCAGAGCCTTTTTCTGAAAAGGCAAACTTACGGCTCCTTCTCCCACAAGGAAGGTGCTAGCCCTGAAATCTCTTTTAGGTCTTCACTATCACCCTGCAGCCTATCTCTAGCCACAACAGTACTGGGGATCTCTGCTTTCCCAGAGACTCAGCATCTCACAGTGCTCGTTCTCGGCAAAAACTTTTTCTGAAAAGGCAAACGTCTGGCTCCTTCTCCCACAAGGAAGGTGCCAGCCCTGAAAGCTCTTGCTGCTCTTCACTATCGCTCTGCAGCCTATCTAGAGCCGGAACAGCACTGGGGATCTCTGCTTTCCCAGAGACTCAGCATGTCATGGTGCTCGTTCTCGGCAGAAACTTTTTCTGAAAAGGCAAACGTCTGGCTCCTTCTCCCACAGGGAAGGTGCCAGCCCTGAAAGATCTTGCTGGTCTTCACCGTCCCCCTGCAGCCTATCTTTAGCCACAACAGCACTGGGGATCTCTGCTTTCCCAGAGACTCAGCATGTCATAGTGCTCGATCTCGGCAGAGCCTTTTTCTGAAAAGGCAAATATCTGTCTCCTCCCCCAAGGAAGGTGTCAGCCCTGAAAGATCTTACTGGTCTTCACCATCCGCCGGCAGCCTATCCACAGGCACAACAGCACTGGGGATCTCTGCTTTCCCAGAGACTCAGCATCTCATGGTGCTCGGTCTCGGTAGAGCCTTTTTCTGAAAAGGCAAACGTCTGGCTCCTTCTCCCACAAGGAAGGTGCCAGCCCTGAAATCTCTTGTAGGTATTCATTATCCCCCTGCAGCCTATCTTTAGCCACAACAGCACTGGGGATCTCTGCTTTCCCAGAGACTCAGCATCTCATGGTGCTCGCTCTCGGCAGAAACATTTTCTGAAAAGGCAAACGTCTGGCTCCTTCTCCCACAAGGAAGGTGCCAGCCCTGAAAGCACTTGCAGGTCTTCAGTATCCCTCTGCAGGCTATCCACAGGCTCAACAGCACTGGGGATCTCTGCTTTCCCAGAGACTCAGCATCTCATGGTGCTCGCTCTCGGCAGAGCCTTTTTCTGAAAAGGCAAACTTACGGCTCCTTCTCCCACAAGGAAGGTGCCAGCCCTGAAAGATCTTGCTGGTCTTCACCGTCCCCCTGCAGCCTATCCACAGGCAAAACTGCACTGGGGAAATCTGCTTTCCGAGAGACTCAGCATCACATGGTGCTCGCTCTCGGCAGAGCCTTTTTCTGAAAAGGCAAACGTCTGGCTCTTTCGCCCACAAGGAAGGTGCCAGCCCTGAAAGATCTTACTGCTCTTCAGCGTCCCCCTGCAGCCTATCCACAGGCACAACAGCACTGGGGATCTCTGCTTTCCCAGAGACTCAGCATCTCATGGTGCTCGCTCTCGGCAGAGCCTTTTTCTGAAAAGGCAAACTTACGGCTCCTTCTCGCACAAGGAAGGTGCCAGCCCTGAAATCTCTTTTAGGTCTTCACTATCACCCTGCAGCCTATCTCTAGCCACAACAGCACTGGGGATCTCTGCTTTCCCAGAGACGCAGCATGTCACAGTGCTCGTTCTTGGCAAAAACTTTTTCTGAAAAGGCAAACGTCTGGCTCCTTCTCCCACAAGGAAGGTGCCAGCCCTGAAAGCTCTTGCTGCTCTTCACTATCGCTCTGCAGCCTATCTAGAGCCGGAACAGCACTGGGGATCTCTGCTTTCCCAGAGACTCTGCATGTCATGGTGCTCGTTCTCGGCAGAAACTTTTTCTGAAAAGGCAAACGTCTGGCTCCTTCTCCCACAGGGAAGGTGCCAGACCTGAAAGATCTTGCTGGTCTTCACCGTCCCCCTGCAGCCTATCCAGAGGCACAACAGCACTGGGGATCTCTGCTTTCCCAGAGACTCAGCATGTCACGGTGCTCGTTCTCGGCAGAAACTTTTTCTGAAAAGGCAAACTTACGGCTCCTTCTCCCCCAAAGAAGGTGTCAGCCCTGAAAGATCTTACTGGTCTTCACCATCCGCCGGCAGCCTATCCACAGGCACAACAGCACTGGGGATCTCTGCTTTCCCAGAGACTCAGCATGTCATAGTGCTCGATATCGGCAGAGCCTTTTTCTGAAAAGGCAAACGTCTGGCTCCTTCTCCCACAAGGAAGGTGCCAGCCCTGAAAGCACTTGAAGGTATTCATTATCCCCCTGCAGCCTATCTTTAGCCACAACAGCACTGGGGATCTCTGCTTTCCCAGAGACTCAGCATCTCATTGTGCTCGCTCTTGGCAGAGCCTTTTTCTGAAAAGGCAAACGTCTGGCTCCTTCTCCCACAAGGAAGGTGACAGGCCTGAAAGATGTTGCTGGTCTTCACCGTTCCCCTGTAGCCTATCTTTAGCCGCAACAGCACTGGGGATCTCTGCTATCCCAGAGACTCAGCATGTCAGGGTGCTCTTTCTCGGCAGAAACATTTTCTGGAAAGAGAAATGTTTGGCTCCTTCTCCTACAAGGAAGGTGCCAGCCCTGAAAGATCTTGCTGGTCTTCACCGTCCGCCTGCAGCCTATCCACAGGCACAACAGCACTGGGGATCTCTGCTTTCCCAGAGACTCAGCATCTCATGGTGCTCGCTCTCGGCAGAAACATTTTCTGAAAAGGCAAACGTCTGGCTCCTTCTCCCACAAGGAAGGTGCCAGCCCTGAAAGCACTTGCAGTTCTTCAGTATCCCTCTGCAGGCTATCCACAGGCACAACAGCACTGGGGATCTCTGCTTTCCCAGAGACTCAGCATCTCATGGTGCTCGCTCTCGGCAGAGCCTTTTTCTGAAAAGGCAAACTTACGGCTCCTTCTCCCACAAGGAAGGTGCCAGCCCTGAAATCTCTTGTAGGTATTCATTATCCCCCTGCAGCCTATCTTTAGCCACAACAGCACTGGGGATCTCTGCTTTCCCAGAGACTCAGCATCTCATTGTGCTCGCTGTCGGCAGAGCCTTTTTCTGAAAAGGCAATCTTACGGCTCCTTCTCCCATAAGGAAGGTGCCAGCCCTGAAAGATCTTGCTGGTCTTCACCGTCCCCCTGCAGCCTATCCACAGGCACAACATCACTGGTGATCTCTGCTTTCCCAGAGACTCAGCATCTCATGGTGCTCGCTCTCGGCAGAAACATTTTCTGAATATGCAAACGTCTGGCTCCTTCGCCCACAAGGAAGGTGCCTGCCCTGAAAGCACTTGCAGGTCTTCAGTATCCCTCTGCAGCCTATCCACAGGCACAACGGCACTGGGGATCTCTGCTTTCCCAGAGACTCAGCATCTCATGGTTCTCGCTCTCGGCAGAGGCATTTTCTGAAATGGCAAACGTCTGGATCCTTCTCCCACAAGGAAGGTGCCATCCCTGAAAGATCTTGCAGGTCTTCACCGTCCCCCTGCAGCCTATCCACAGGCACAACAGCACTGGGGTCTCTGCTTTCCCAGAGACTCAGCATCTCATGGTGCTCGCTCTCGGCAGAGCCTTTTTCTGAAAAGGCAAACTTACGGCTCCTTCTCCCACAAGGAAGGTGCCAGCCCTGAAAGATCTTGCAGGTCTTCACTATCCCCCTGCAGCCTATCTTTAGCTGCAAAAGCACCTGGGATCTCTGCTTTCTTAGAGACTCAGCATCTCATGGTGCTCACTCTCGACAGTGCCTATTTCTGAAAAGGCAAACGTCTGGCTCCTTCTCCCACAAGGAAGGTGCCAGCCCTGAAAGATCTTGCTGGTCTTCACCGTCCCCCTGCAGCCTATCCACAGGCACAACAGCACTGGGGATCTCTGCTTTCCCAGAGACTCAGCATCTCATGGTGCTCGCTCTCGGCAGAGCCTTTTTCTGAAAAGGCAAACTTACGGCTCCTTCTCCCACAAGGAAGGTGCCAGCCCTGAAAGATCTTGCTGGTCTTCACCGTCCCCCTGCAGCCTATCCACAGGCACAACAGCACTGGGAATCTCTGCTTTCCCAGAGACTCAGCATCTCATGGTGCTCGCTCTCGGCAGAGCCTTTTTCTGTAAAGGCAAAATTACGGCTCCTTCTCCCACAAGGAAGGTGCCAGCCCTGAAAGCTCTTTTAGGTCTTCACTATCACCCTGCAGCCTATCTTTAGCCACAACAGCACTGGGGATCTCTGCTTTCCCAGAGACTCAGCATGTCACGGTGATCGTTCTCGGCTGAAACTTTTTCTGAAAAGGCAAACGTCTGGCTCCTTCTCCCACAAGGAAGGTGCCAGCCCTGAAAGATCTTGCTGGTCTTCACCGTCCCTCTGCAGGCTATCCACAGGCACAACAGCACTGGGGATCTCTGCTTTCCCAGAGACTCAGCATCTCATGGTGCTCGCTCTCGGCAGAGCCTTTTTCTGAAAAGGCAAACTTACGGCTCCTTCTCCCACAAGGAAGGTGCCAGCCCTGAAAGATCTTGCTGGTCTTCACCGTCCCCCTGCAGCCTATCCACAGGCAAAACTGCACTGGGGAAATCTGCTTTCCGAGAGACTCAGCATCACATGGTGCTCGCTATCGGCAGAGCCTTTTTCTGAAAAGGCAAACGTCTGGCTCCTTCTCCCACAAGGAAGGTGCCAGCCCTGAAAGATCTTACTGCTCTTCAGCGTCCCCCTGCAGCCTATCCACAGGCACAACAGCACTGGGGATCTCTGCTTTCCCAGAGACTCAGCATCTCATGGTGCTCGCTCTCGGCAGAGCCTTTTTCTGAAAAGGCAAACTTACGGCTCCTTCTCCCACAAGGAAGGTGCCAGCCCTGAAATCTCTTTTAGGTCTTCACTATCACCCTGCAGCCTATCTCTAGCCACAACAGCACTGGGGATCTCTGCTTTCCCAGAGACTCAGCATGTCACAGTGCTCGTTCTTGGCAAAAACTTTTTCTGAAAAGGCAAACGTCTGGCTCCTTCTCCCACAAGGAAGGTGCCAGCCCTGAAAGCTCTTGCTGCTCTTCACTATCGCTCTGCAGCCTATCTAGAGCCGAAACAGCACTGGGGATCTCTGCTTTCCCAGAGACTCTGCATGTCATGGTGCTCGTTCTCGGCAGAAACTTTTTCTGAAAAGGCAAACGTCTGGCTCCTTCTCCCACAGGGAAGGTGCCAGACCTGAAAGATCTTGCTGGTCTTCACCGTCCCCCTGCAGCCTATCCAGAGGCACAACAGCACTGGGGATCTCTGCTTTCCCAGAGACTCAGCATGTCACGGTGCTCGTTCTCGGCAGAAACTTTTTCTGAAAAGGCAAACTTACGGCTCCTTCTCCCCCAAGGAAGGTGTCAGCCCTGAAAGATCTTACTGGTCTTCACCATCCGCCGGCAGCCTATCCACAGGCACAACAGCACTGGGGATCTCTGCTTTCCCAGAGACTCAGCATGTCATAGTGCTCGATCTCGGCAGAGCCTTTTTCTGAAAAGGCAAACGTCTGGCTCCTTCTCCCACAAGGAAGGTGCCAGCCCTGAAAGCACTTGAAGGTATTCATTATCCCCCTGCAGCCTATCTTTAGCCACAACAGCACTGGGGATCTCTGCTTTCCCAGAGACTCAGCATCTCATTGTGCTCGCTCTCGGCAGAGCCTTTTTCTGAAAAGGCAAACGTCTGGCTCCTTCTCCCACAAGGAAGGTGACAGCCCTGAAAGATGTTGCTGGTCTTCACCGTTCCCCTGTAGCCTATCTTTAGCCGCAACAGCACTGGGGATCTCTGCTATCCCAGAGACTCAGCATGTCAGGGTGCTCTTTCTCGGCAGAAACATTTTCTGGAAAGAGAAATGTTTGGTTCCTTCTCCTACAAGGAAGGTGCCATCCCTGAAAGATCTTGCTGGTCTTCACCGTCCGCCTGCAGCCTATCCACAGGCACAACAGCACTGGGGATCTCTGCTTTCCCAGAGACTCAGCATCTCATGGTGCTCGCTCTCGGCAGAAACATTTTCTGAAAAGGCAAACGTCTGGCTCCTTCTCCCACAAGGAAGGTGCCAGCCCTGAAAGCACTTGCAGGTCTTCAGTATCCCTCTGCAGGCTATCCACAGGCACAACAGCACTGGGGATCTCTGCTTTCCCAGAGACTCAGCATGTCATGGTGCTCGCTCTCGGCAGAGCCTTTTTCTGAAAAGGCAAACTTACGGCTCCTTCTCCCACAAGGAAGGTGCCAGCCCTGAAATCTCTTGTAGGTATTCATTATCCCCCTGCAGCCTATCTTTAGCCACAACAGCACTGGGGATCTCTGCTTTCCCAGAGACTCAGCATCTCATTGTGCTCGCTGTCGGCAGAGCCTTTTTCTGAAAAGGCAATCTTACGGCTCCTTCTCCCACAAGGAAGGTGCCAGCCCTGAAAGATCTTGCTGGTCTTCACCGTCCCCCTGCAGCCTATCCACAGGCACAACATCACTGGTGATCTCTGCTTTCCCAGAGACTCAGCATCTCATGGTGCTCGCTCTCGGCAGAAACATTTTCTGAAAATGCAAACTTCTGGCTCCTTCGCCCACAAGGAAGGTGCCTGCCCTGAAAGCACTTGCAGGTCTTCAGTATCCCTCTGCAGCCTATCCACAGGCACAACGGCACTGGGGATCTCTGCTTTCCCAGAGACTCAGCATCTCATGGTTCTCGCTCTCGGCAGAGGCTTTTTCTGAAATGGCAAACGTCTGGATCCTTCTCCCACAAGGAAGGTGCCATCCCTGAAAGATCTTGCAGGTCTTCACCGTCCCCCTGCAGCCTATCCACAGGCACAACAGCACTGGGGTCTCTGCTTTCCCAGAGACTCAGCATCTCATGGTGCTCGCTCTCGGCAGAGCCTTTTTCTGAAAAGGCAAACTTACGGCTCCTTCTCCCACAAGGAAGGTGCCAGCCCTGAAAGATCTTGCAGGTCTTCACTATCCCCCTGCAGCCTATCTTTACCTGCAAAAGCACCTGGGATCTCTGCTTTCTTAGAGACTCAGCATCTCATGGTGCTCACTCTCGACAGTGCCTATTTCTGAAAAGGCAAACGTCTGGCTCCTTCTCCCACAAGGAAGGTGTCAGCATTGAAAGACGTTGCTGGTCTTCACCGTCCCCCTGCAGCCTATCCACAGGCACAACAGCACTGGGGATCTCTGCTTTCCCAGAGACTCAGCATCTCATGGTGCTCGCTCTCGGCACAGCCTTTTTCTGAAAAGGCAAACTTACGGCTCCTTCTCCCACAAGGAAGGTGCCAGCCCTGAAAGATCTTGCTGGTCTTCACCGTCCCCCTGCAGCCTATCCACAGGCACAACAGCACTGGGGATCTCTGCTTTCCCAGAGACTCAGCATCTCATGGTGCTCGCTCTCGGCAGAGCCTTTTTCTGAAAAGGCAAACTTACGGCTCCTTCTCGCACAAGGAAGGTGCCAGCCCTGAAAGATCTTGCAGGTCTTCACTATGCCCTTGCAGCCTATCTTTAGCTGCAAAAGCACCTGGGATCTCTGCTTTCTTAGAGACTCAGCATCTCATGGTGCTCACTCTCGACAGTGCCTATTTCTGAAAAGGCAAACGTCTGGCTCCTTCTCCCACAAGGAAGGTGTCAGCATTGAAAGATGTTGCTGGTCTTCACGGTCCCCCTGCAGCCTATCCACAGGCACAACAGCACTGGGGATCTCTGCTTTCCCAGAGACTCAGCATCTCATGGTGCTCGCTCTCGGCACAGCCTTTTTCTGAAAAGGCAAACTTACGGCTCCTTCTCCCACAAGGAAGGTGCCAGCCCTGAAAGATCTTGCTGGTCTTCACCGTCCCCCTGCAGCCTATCCACAGGCACAACAGCACTGGGGATCTCTGCTTTCCCAGAGACTCAGCATCTCATGGTGCTCGCTCTCGGCAGAGCCTTTTTCTGTAAAGGCAAAATTACGGCTCCTTCTCCCACAAGGAAGGTGCCAGCCCTGAAAGCTCTTTTAGGTCTTCACTATCACCCTGCAGCCTATCTTTAGCCACAACAGCACTGGGGATCTCTGCTTTCCCAGAGACTCAGCATGTCACGGTGATCGTTCTCGGCTGAAACTTTTTCTGAAAAGGCAAACGTCTGGCTCCTTCTCCCACAAGGAAGGTGCCAGCCCTGAAAGATCTTGCTGGTCTTCACCGTCCCCCTGCAGCCTATCCACAGGCACAACAGCACTGGGGATCTCTGCTTTCCCAGAGAATCAGCATCTCATGGTGCTCGCTCTCAGCAGAGACTTTTTCTGAAAAGGCAAACATCTGGCTCCTCCCACAAGGAAGGTGCCAGCCCTGAAAGATCTTGCTGCTCTTCAGCGTCCCCCTGCAGCCTATCCACAGGCACAACAGCACTGGGGATCTCTGCTTTCCCAGAGACTCAGCATCTCATGGTACTCGCTCTTGGCAGAGCCTTTTTCTGAAAAGGCAAACGTCTGGCTCCTTCTCCCACAAGGAAGGTGCCAGCCCTGAAAGATCTTGCTGGTCTTCACCGCGTCCCTGCAGCCTATCCAGAGGCACAACAGCACTGGGGATCTCTGCTTTCCCAGAGACTCAGCATGTCACGGTGCTCGTTCTCGGCAGAAACTTTTTCTGAAAAGCAAACGTCTGGCTCCTTCTCCCACAAGGAAGCTGCCAGCCCTGAAAGATCTTGCTGGTCTTCACCGTCCCCCTGAAGCCTATCCACAGGCACAACAGCACTGGGGATCTCTGCTTTCCCAGAGACTCAGCATCTCATGGTGCTCGGTCTCGGTAGAGCCTTTTTCTGAAAAGGCAAACGTCTGGCTCCTTCTCCCACAAGGAAGGTGCCAGCCCTGAAAGCAGTTGAAGGTCTTCAGTATCCCTCTGCAGCCTATCCACAGGCACAACAGCACTGGGGATCTCTGCTTTCCCAGAGACTCAGCATCTCATGGTGATCGCTCTCGGCAGAGCCTTTTTCTGAAATGGCAAACGTCTGGCTCCTTCTCCCACAAGGAAGGTGTCAGCCCTGAAAGATGTTGCTGGTCTTCACCGTCCGCCTGCAGCCTATCCACAGGCACAACAGCACTGGGGATCTCTGCTTTCCCAGAGACTCAACATGTCACGGTGCTCGTTCTCGACAGAGCCTTTTTCTGAAAAGGCAAACGTCTGGCTCCTTCTCCCACAAGGAAGGTGACAGCCCTGAAAGATGTTGCTGGTCTTCACCATCCCCCTGAAGGCTATCTTTAGCCGCAACAGCACTGGGAATCTCTGCTTTCCCAGAGACTCAGCATGTCACGGTGCTCGTTCTCGGCAGAAACTTTTTCTGGAAAGGCAAATGTCTGGCTCCTTCTCCTACAAGGAAAGTGCCATCCCTGAAAGATCTTGCTGGTCTGCACCGTCCCCCTGCAGCCTATCCACAGGCACAACAGCACTGGGGATCTCTGCTTTCCCAGAGACTCAGCATCTCATGGTGCTCGCTCTCGGCAGAGCTTTTTTCTGAAAAGGCAAACTTACGGCTCCTTCTCCCACAAGGAAGGTGCCAGCCCTGAAAGATCTTGCTGGTCTTCACTATCCCCCTGCAGCCTATCTTTAGCCGCAACAGCACTGGGGATCTCTGCTTTCCCAGAGACTCAGCATGTCACGGTGGTCGTTCTCAGCAGAAACTTTTCCTGAAAAGGCAAACGTCTGGCTCCTTCTCCCACAAGGAAGGTGCCAGCCCTGAAAGCACTTGCAGGTCTTCAGTATCCCTCTGCAGCCTATCCACAGGTACAACAGCACCGGGGATCTCTGCTTTCCCAGAGACTCAGCATCTCATGGTGCTCGGTCTCGGTAGAGCCTTTTTCTGAAAAGGCAAACGTCTGGCTCCTTCTCCCACAAGGAAGGTGCCAGCCCTGAAAGCACTTGTAGGTCTTCAATATCCCCCTGTAGCCTATCTTTAGCCGCAACAGCACTGGGGATCTCTGCTTTCCCAGAGACTCAGCATCTCATGGTGCTCGCTCTCGGCAGAGGCTTTTTCTGAAAAGGCAAACTTACGGCTCCTTCTCCCACAAGGAAGGTGCCAGCCCTCAAAGATGTTGCTGGTCTTCACCGTCCCCCTGCAGCCTATCCACAGGCAAAACAGCACTGGGGATCTCTGCTTTCCCAGAGACTCAGCATCTTATTGTGCTCGCTCTCGGCAGAGCCTTTTTCTGAAAAGGCAAACTTACGGCTCCTTCTCCCACAAGGAAGGTGCCAGCCCTGAAAGCTCCTGCAGGTCTTCACTATCCCCCTGCAGCCTATCTTTAGCCGTAACTGCACTGGAGATTTCTGCTTTCTCAGAGACTCAGCATCTCATGGTGCTCGCTCTCGGCAGAGCCTTTTTCTGAAAGGCAAACTTACGGCTCCTTCTCCCACAAGGAAGGTGCCAGCCCTGAAAGATCTTGCTGGTCTTCACCGTCCCCCTGCAGCCTATCCACAGGCAAAACAGCACTGGGGATCTCTGCTTTCCCAGAGACTCAGCATGTCACAGTTCTCGTTCTTGGCAGAGTCTTTTTCTGAAAAGGCAAACTTACGGCTCCTTCTCCCACAAGGAAGGTGACAGCCCTGAAAGATCTTGCTGGCCTTCACTATCCCCCTGCAGCCTATCTTTAGCCGCAACAGCACTGGGGATCTCTGCTTTCTCAGAGACTCAGCATCTCATGGTGCTCGCTCTCGGCAGAGCCTTTTTCTGAAAAGGCAAATTTACGGCTCCTTCTCCCACAAGGAAGCTGCCAGGCCTGAAAGCTCTTGCAGGACTTCAGTATACCTCTGCAGCCTATCTTTAGCCACAAGAGCACTGGGGATCTCTGCTTTCCCAGAGACTCCGCATATCACACTTCTCGTTCTTGGCAGAGCCTTTTTCTGAAAAGGCAAAAGTCTGGCTCCTTCTCCCACAAGGAAGGTGCCAGCCCTAAAAGATCGTGCTGGTCTTCACCGTCCCCCTGCAGCCTATCCATAGGCACAACAGCACTGGGGATCTCTGCTTTCCCAGAGACTCAGCATGTCACAGTTCTCGTTCTCGGCAGAGTCTTTTTCTGAAAAGGCAAACTTACGGCTCCTTCTCCCACAAGGAAGGTGCCAGCCCTAAAAGATCTTGCTGGTCTTCACCGTCCCTCTGCAGCCTTTCCACAGGCACAACAGCACTGGGGATCTCTGCTTTCCCAGAGACTCAGCATCTCATGGTACTCGCTCTCGGCAGAGGCTTTTTCTGAAAAGGCAAACGTCTGGCTCCTTCTCCCACAAGGAAGGTGCCAGCCCTGAAAGATCTTGCAGGTCTTCACTATCCCCCTGCAGCCTATCTTTAGCCGCAACAGCACTGGGGATCTCTGCTTTCTCAGAGACTCAGCATCTCATGGTGCTCGCTCTCGGCAGAGCCTTTTTCTGAAAAGGCAAACTTACGGCTCCTTCTCCCACAAGGAAGGTGCCAGCCCTGAAAGATCTTACTGGTCTTCACCGTCCCCCTGCAGCCTATCCACAGGCACAACAGCACTGGGGATCTCTGCTTTCCTAGAGACTCAGCATATCATGGTGCTCACTCTCGGCAGAGCCTTTTTCTGAAAAGGCAACCTTACGGCTCCTTCTCCCACAAGGAAGGTGTCAGCCATGAAAGATCTTGCTGGTCTTCACTATCCCCCTGCAGCCTATCTTTAGCCGCAACAGCACTGGGGATCTCTGCTTTCCCAGAGACTCCGCATATCACAGTTCTCGTTCTCGGCAGAGCCTTTTTCTGAAAAGGCAAAAGTCTGGCTCCTTATCCCACAAGGAAGGTGCCAGCCCTCAAAGATGTTGCTGGTCTTCACCGTCCCCCTGCAGCCTATCCACAGGCAAAACAGCACTGGGGATCTCTGCTTTCCCAGAGACTCAGCATCTTATTGTGCTCGCTCTCGGCAGAGCCTTTTTCTGAAAAGGCAAACTTACGGCTCCTTCTCCCACAAGGAAGGTGGCAGCCCTGAAAGATCTTGCTGGTCTTCACCGTCCCCCTGCAGCCTATCCACAGGCAAAACAGCACTGGGGATCTCTGCTTTCCCAGAGACTCAGCATGTCACAGTTCTCGTTCTTGGCAGAGTCTTTTTCTGAAAAGGCAAACTTACGGCTCCTTCTCCCACAAGGAAGGTGACAGCCCTGAAAGATCTTGCTGGTCTTCACTATCCCCCTGCAGCCTATCTTTAGCCGCAACAGCACTGGGGATCTCTGCTTTCTCAGAGACTCAGCATCTCATGGTGCTCGCTCTCGGCAGAGCCTTTTTCTGAAAAGGCAAACTTACGGCTCCTTCTGCCACAAGGAAGCTGCCAGGCCTGAAAGCTCTTGCAGGACTTCAGTATACCTCTGCAGCCTGTCTTTAGCCACAAGAGCACTGGGGATCTCTGCTTTCCCAGAGACTCCGCATATCACAATTCTCGTTCTCGGCAGAGCCTTTTTCTGAAAAGGCAAAAGTCTGGCTCCTTCTCCCACAAGGAAGGTGCCAGCCCTAAAAGATCGTGCTGGTCTTCACCGTCCCCCTGCAGCCTATCCACAGGCACAACAGCACTGGGGATCTCTGCTTTCCCAGAGACTCAGCATGTCACAGTTCTCGTTCTCGGCAGAGTCTTTTTCTGAAAAGGCAAACTTACGGCTCCTTCTCCCACAAGGAAGGTGCCAGCCCTAAAAGATCTTGCTGGTCTTCACCGTCCCTCTGCAGCCTTTCCACAGGCACAACAGCACTGGGGATCTCTGCTTTCCCAGAGACTCAGCATCTCATGGTACTCGCTCTCGGCAGAGGCTTTTTCTGAAAAGGCAAACGTCTGGCTCCTTCTCCCACAAGGAAGGTGCCAGCCCTGAAAGCTCTTGCAGGTCTTCACTATCCCCCTGCAGCCTATCTTTAGCCGCAACAGCACTGGGGATCTCTGCTTTCTCAGAGACTCAGCATCTCATGGTGCTCGCTCTCGGCAGAGCCTTTTTCTGAAAAGGCAAACTTACGGCTCCTTCTCCCACAAGGAAGGTGCCAGCCCTGAAAGATCTTACTGGTCTTCACCGTCCCCCTGCAGCCTATCCACAGGCACAACAGCACTG